>NC_085023.1:14280381-14576372 GCF_963692335.1 Osmerus eperlanus
GATCGGGGGTGGTGGTGTCACTGAACACATCCGACACTTCCTGTGTCATCACTTCCTGCATGCGCCCCTTTAAATCCTGCAGATACACACAGAAGATGGTTAGAGTCCATACTGCATCACACTTAAGCCTTGTGTTGCCTTCGGGTCACATGACCCAAAGGTTCATAACGAACCATCATTGTGTTTACCCAATTTTCCCAATACAAAAACAAATAAAAATAATTTTATTTTAACCTTTGCAATGTGGGGGGTCTGAGACAGCCCAACGGTTAAAAGAAAATGCTTCACTTTGTTTTTCTATGCGTTTAAATTTGTCGCAATACGACGGTGGGTCACAATGACTGATGGGTCAGAATGACCCAAAGATAACACAAGGTTAAGCACACAGGGGTCCATAGTAGCCCATTCCAGTAATGCCGTGAAGCATGAATATCCAGATCAAAAAGCAATACCATGTTTGACCACTAGAGGAAGATCATGGCCTTGAAATCACAACACACATTTGATGCTGATTGAGTGAGACAGTGGGAGGGACTGTGTATAGCAGCGGTAGTAGTGTGTGTGTCTATTACTGCATGTGAGTAGTAGTGTGTACCTATGTACTAGCCTGTATGTCTTTATTACTGTGTACGTGTGCAGTAGTAGAGTGTGTAAAGTATGAAGTAGAGTGTGTGTGTGTAGTCAAGCCTATAGTAGTAGATTGTGTGTAGGTAATGTGTGTGTGGTAGAGTGTGTGTGTGTGTGTGTGTGTGTGTAGTAGAGAGTGTGTGTATGTAGTAGTGTGTGTAGTAGAGTGTGAGCGTGTAGTAGAGTGTGTGTGTGTGTGTGGTGTAGTAGAGATTGTGTGTATGTAGGTAGTGTGTGTAGTAGAGTGTGAGCGTGTAGTAGAGTGTGTGTGTGTGTGTGTGTAGTAGTAGAGTGGGTGTGTGTAGTAGTAGTGTGTGTGTGTAGTAGTGTGTGTGTGGTAGTGTGTTGGGCTCCAACTTCAGACTGTCCTGCAGCTGAGCAGCTGTGGCTCGAGCGTGAGGTGCTTCCGCCTCGCCCCTTCCCGCCATGTCAGCCAGCGACGTCATCAATGCCTCATTGCGGTCACAGCGACCAATCAGGTCCTGGCGGTACGGCCCTCCAAGCCCACCTGCTAGCCTCCGCCCCTCTGAGACCATGCCCCTGATTGCTGCCTGACCTGGGGACAGGGGACAGAGGTCAGGGGTCAGGGTCAGGAGTCAGGGGTCAAGCTACTTTACCTCAACTGCTGGCTAAGACCAGCACATTACTCACTAGAACTGACAGGCAGAAAGTCAGTGGAGGGGGGCGGCGGGGGGCCAGAAGAAGTGAGAGAGAAGAGAGAAAAAGGAAGAGAGAGAGAGAGAGAGAGAGAGAGAGAGAGAGAGAGAGAGAGAGAGAGAGAGAGAGAGAGAGAGAGAGAGAGAGAGAGAGAGAGAGAGAGAGAAAACTAGACTCGATTGGTAGGGAAAGAGAGAGAAAGAAAAGACGTCGATTCAGACAGAAAGAGAGGGAGAGACGTAGAGGAGGGAGGGAGGGAGGGAGGGAGGGAGGGAGGGAGAGGTGTTGAATGGTCAGGAGTGGAGACATCAGAAGACGTTACCTGTGTGGCTCTGGGGCCGCTCCACACACAGCTCCAATCAGACAGCATTGGAGAGAAGCAAAACACTCTCAGCAGGGTGCAGATAGACACAGAATGCCCACATCGGTTAATGGACATGTGTGTGTACGTGTGTGTGTGTGGGGGGGGGGGGGGGGGGGGTGTATCTGTGTGTATGTGACATAAGTCACTGAACGTGGCTGCAGTAATGTCTATCTGTCATCATCATCTCTAAGAGTATGCGCGGGTCAGAGTCTAAGTGTGTGGTGGTTTCAGAGGGAGGGCATGGCTGGCACAAGAGATACCCTCCATCTCCCCTGGACCCACAAATAGCCTCGCACCACTCACATCTTTCAATATGGTACAACTGCCAAGCCAACAGACACCACACAAACACACGCACACAAGCACATACACACATGTTATCCACAAGCTGACACGCCATCCAACATTCACAAAAGCTGGCATAACAGGACCCGATGGTCACTGGGTTTATTTTGGTGTAAAACCATCAGATGACAGAGCCTTCTCCAGGCAGCTACGGCCATCTCAATCCGCATGCACAAAATACAACCTGACCTTGTCTACTCTTCCTTCTCCAATCCCTTCTCCCCTCCCCTCCCCTCCTCTCCATCACCCTTCATTCTCCCTTCCCTCTCCCTCTCCCATCCCCAGTCTTACCCCCTCCCCTCTCCCTCCTCTGCTCTCCTCTCTTCTCCCCCCCCCCCCCCCCCCCCGCCCCCCCCCCTTCCTCCCCGTTCAACTCACCACTCCTCGTCGTCCACTCCAGGGTTGTTGACCCAGCGCAGGGCCTGCTCCATCTTTCCCTCCAGGGTAATGGCAGGCTTGGCAGGCCTCATGTTGGCCACGGCCCGTTGGTCTTAGACTGCAGGGGGTCAGCATACGCTGCACCGATCTGCTTAGCCAACGCACGGGCCTCCGGACTGTCACCCTTACCCTGAGGGAGGGAAGGAGGGAAGGAGGGGGAGGGAGGGGAGGGTAAATATAGATGGAAGGAGAAAAAATGGAGAGATAGAAAGTCAGAGGATGACAAAAGGATACATCTAAAACCTTTTATCCCACAGTGTTCCAAAACACTCAAGGTTAGACTTTAGCTGCATGAATACATTTTTGATAACAGTGCTGAGGATTTGATCGTGTTATTCAGCCAATGTACCCTAATAGGTCCCCCATCTAAGAGGCCTGCATCAAACCATCTGTCCCTAGACAGCAGGCCCTTCACAGAACTCTGGTGGTTAGCCAGGGTGTGTGTTCTGTGTGTGTGTGCGCGACGTGCGTGTCATACTGCTTGCGTAGCTCCACTAGTCTGGAGGTGAGTCCAGCGATCTCGCTGATGGAGCGCAGGATGTCATCTCTCTCGCGGGGGTCCTCCACAGGTCAGCGATGCGCTTGGCCTCCGCCAAGCAACCGCCCCTGATGTTCTCCTCCCCCCTCAGGACCCCCGTTAGGGTCCGCCAGCCACGCCTGCAGGACACGCACACACACAGAAGCACCCACGGTCAGATGTGTATATGATTGCAGTCAAAATAACGGTAACGTGTGTGTGTTTCAGTATGTGTGTGTGTTTTTGTGTGACCTGTGCAGCATCAAGCCTCCGGGCAATGGCCGACTTGGCGTTGATCAAGGCCTCCAGTCTGCGAGCGGCGCTGTCCACCTTCCCGAACAGCAGGTCCAGACCCTGGGAACACTGAGCAGCTCGCTGGACACACGGGGGAGAGGGACCCCTGCCCCCTTCACCACACACACACACACACACATTAGAACGCACACACACACTTTCCACGCTCTATCCTTCTGGTCACTTCTTTCAACAGAGCACACAAGATTCACGTTGCCACCCCTGACACACATGCGCACGCCTTGACCGCAAACGCCCCTCTCTACCTGGCTCGCAGCTCGGACACCTGATCGCGTCATCTGTCCAGGGTTCTTGGTGGTTCCCAGGACGTCTCTCCGCTCTCTCCCGGCACACAACTCGCCCACCTTCCCTGCCTCGTCCAGGATCACATGCACTGCACCCTCCCCGGCATCTCCTACACACAAACGCAAAGGTACATGACGAGATCATTGTAGTAGTTATATTGTTTCTGGTAGTGAGTGTGCGCTAGACTGTGTCCCTGTGTGTGTGTGTGTGTGTGTGTGTGTACTAAACTGTGTACCTGTGTGTGTGTGTGTGTGTATTGGCTGTATACCTGGCTGTCCATGGGGGGTCTTTCAGCCAGCCTTTAGCCAGCGCCATCTTAGACTCGATCAGAGCCAGAGATCTCTTCATGGCCTCCATATCCTGACAGGCAGACAGCAGAGCATTACCACTAACAGATGAACATCCAGTCCGCACAGAAACACCCACACAAAGTTCTGCTCAGTTATGGATCGTTTGACTATCGATACCGATTCCCCTCCATGTACTGTTCCTCAATGTCATGTAATGTTGAAGGTTGTGAGGGCATCGCTAAGGATTCGCTCAGGACTGTGGTGTAAAGGGACAGAGTGGGAGAGGGTAAAGAAACAGGGAGAACATAACGACATCACAGAGAATCAATCTCACTACTTGGGGTCTGAGAGAAAAGCTCTTCTTCCTTATTGAGTAATGGACTTCTCAGAGGCACCTGTTCGATAATGGACATGTATAATGGATGTCTGCAAGTCTCACCAACTCTCATCCATTATGCAGGATGTGAGAGAGAGAGCGGACCCACACTGGGCAATCAAAACACCTCAGTCAACACACACACACACACACTCTGTGTGTCTCTGTCTGCCCTGGCTGGTCTAGTTGTGAAGTGGGGTTACAGGTTACAGTACATGTAGGGTTCCAAGTTACAGGTTATACTTGTAAGACAGATTCTACCTCAGCCTGGAATGACCTCATCAAAATGCGAGTGGTGAGTGGTGGGTGGAATGTGACTGGACTTTCACATAGAGTGCATTCTGCCTCATCAGTGGCACATTGGAGATGTTCAGTAACAATGTGGAACATCTCACATATACATGAACGGGAGCCTTTAGTACATTAGTTTGAGAAACAGAGGCTATAAAAGTTAAACAGCCATTACGTAATCAGGCAGATAAGTAAAAACATGAAATGAAAGTTATAATTTGTACGTAGAAATAGTAAAGCCAATATATCTGTTATATATACTGCATGTATCACTACATTGAAAACAGTTATGGACAGATATCCGTCAGCATCCTGCACAGAGACTGGCCAAGTTCACTAACAAACAACAATGATTGAGGTGAGGTGAACGCACTCACTCGCAGCATCTTATGGGTTACAGACACAGTAGCTAACCCAAACCAGACACAAAGCAAAACAGCCTCTATAAAAGGACACACAGGCATGCCGCAGAGTTGCACAGAGGGGGGGCAGGAGGAGGCTTACCTTCTACAAGGAGGAAAATAATGGAGAAGGGCCAAAAAAAAAAGAAAGAAAGAACAGAAAAAGAGAAATCAAGAGTTATAATACCAGGTTTGAAAGAGGAGTGCGAATCAAAGAGACTGAAGGCTGCTGTCAGAAGAGTGGATGCACACACAGCCTCCATGTCAGCAGGACTGTGGTGCCAACCAGATGCACTGTACTACATATTGATGGTGGGGGGGGGGGAGGAGAGGAGAGGGGGAGGTGATGGGGGAGGAGAGGGAGTGGGAGCAGGGGGAGGAGATGAGGGAAGCAGGAGGAGGGGGAGGAGATGAGGGAGGGAGGAGGAGGGGAAGTAGGAGAGAAGCAGGAGGGGAGGAGATGAGGGAGGAGGACGGGAAGTAGGAGAGAAGCAGGAGGGGAGGAGACGAGGGAGGAGGACGGGAAGTAGGAGAGAAGCAGGAGGGGAGGAGACGAGGGAGGAGGAGGGGAAGTAGGAGAGAAGCAGGAGGGGAGGAGATGAGGGAGGAGGAGGGGAAGTAGGAGAGAAGCAGGAGGGGAGGAGATGAGGAAGGAGGACGGGAAGTAGGAGAGAAGCAGGAGGGGAGGAGACGAGGGAGGAGAAGGGGAAGTAGGAGAGAAGCAGGAGGGGAGGAGATGAGGGAGGAGGAGGGGAAGTAGGAGAGAAGCAGGAGGGGAGGAGGAGGGGAGGGAGGAGGAGGGGAAGTAGGAGAGAAGCAGGAGGGGAGGAGACGAGGGAGGAGGAGGGGAAGTAGGAGAGAAGCAGGAGCAGTGGCAGAAGGGATGGAAGGAGAAGACAGGAGGGAGGGGTGAAGAGGAGGAGGAGGGGAATGGGGGAGTGAGGAAGTTAGGTTAAGGTGTTGATGACAGGTGTGAGGGTGTGAGGGGGTACTAGACCCAGGACTGGGGAGATGATTGAGGTGGCAGAGGTATTTGAGCAGGCGAGAGAGTGTGCGTGTGCGCGTGTCGCACCTTGTTGGCCCAGGCGTCTTCATCCCAGGTGGTGAGCTGCAGAACGCGGATGATCTCGTTGATCTCAGAGCTCATCTTCTCAAACGTGAACCTCCTGTTCCTCTCAGCCTCTTCTACGCCTGCATTGCCTCCACTCTTGGTCGCTACAAAGATCTTTATGGCTGCAGGGAGAGGAGGGTTACTATTGGGCACGATCACGTTCAAATATCATTTCAACTAAAGTATTTTTTAAATAATTGTAAAAGATGCATTTGTTTAGCTTCTTTTCTAAAACGTATAGGACTGGTCCACTGGTTAAAGTCAAATGAAGTGTCAGTGGCATTGGGTAATTTCCATAGAACCTCTTTGGTACAACCAGTAACGTACTTACACTGAGCTTGAACACGCACACACACAATCAAAGACAGACGGCTTTCGGAGTTCCCGTATACCATCTTACAGTATGTGGTTGCATGCATGACCATGTCTTTTCATGTTTGACTTTTAATGCCATCATGTCACTTGACACCATTAGATTCAAGAACACATCTGACCATCAAAGCACACTTTGTGTTGCACCGATGGAGAGAGAGAGAGAGAGAGAGAGAGAGAGAGAGAGAGAGAGAGAGAGAGAGAGAGAGAGAGAGAGAGAGAGAGAGAGAGAGAGAGAGAGAGAGAGAGAGAGAGAGAGGAGAGAGAGAGAGAAGAGAGAGAGAAAGAGAGAGAGAGCGGAAAGAGAGAGAGACAGAGAGAGAGAGAGAAAGAGAGAGAGAGAGAGAGAGAGGAGAGAGAGAGAGAGAGAGAGAGAGAGAGAAGAGAGAGAGAAAGAGAGAGAGAGCGGAAAGAGAGAGAGAGAGAGAGAGACAGAGAGAGAGAGACAGAGAGAGAGAGAGAGAGAGAGAGAGAGAGAGAGAGAGAGAGAGAGAGGGGGGGGGGGTTATAGTGTGTGGTTCACTGCACTTCATGTACAGTACTAACAGTACACCACAGTAGACAGCAGCAGCTGGTGGGCGGTCTGCGTGTGTGTGTGTGTGTGTGTGTGTGTGTGTGTGTGTGTGTGTGTGTGTGTGCGTGTGTGTGTGAGTCTAACAGGCCCAGGAACTAATGGCTGTAATTATCAGGGTTGCTATAACAACCATTGAAGGCCCGTTGGCTGTACTACCTCCTGCTGCTGCAGCTTCTATCACACACACACACATGCACAGACACACAGGCACACACACACAGGCACACACATGCACACACACATACAGGCGCACACACATGCACACACACACACACACAAAGACAGACACACACCTGATATAAGGACGGGTAGTAGCTCTTTGATGGTGTTCATGGATGACACCAGCATCATTCTGTGTTCCTGGTGGGTCAGTTCCTGCTGCCTCTCCTCAATCATCTTTGACATCTTTGTCATCCCTGAAAAGGACAGCAACCTATCAAAATGCTGGAAGAGACTTTGCCCACCAATAATCAGAGGTCGGGGACCAACCAATCCTAATGAATATCTGTTGTCTCCAGCTCTTTACTCTGGGCCAAATAGACAGCTTCCCTCAGAATCATATACATAATAAAATATACATTTTGTAACCCATGTTATCTGTAAAAGGTAAAGCAATTGTAGGATGGTTTATCCCAGAACATTTAAAGCATTAATCCTTTGGGATGTCATCATCACCCTACATGCCAGAAGCAGCTACTGCACTGGGATCTTCAATGGTGACAGTTCTGTCGAGGTGAGGCTCCTAGATCCAGACACACACGCTATCTACAGTCTGTCTCTGATGATTCTTTCTCCAGACCACTACAACAGAACTGACTGCTTGGATGAAGCAGGGGCTGGAAGTTAAAGGCTGGTGGTTTGGTTACTGTGAAAGGGTCAGGGGTCAGTCCCAAAGTTTTTTTTTTAATAAGGGTTCAGGGGTCAGGGGTGAAGGCTAAGAGAAGTTACCTGGCTCGTTCTCTGAGTCAGGGGTCTGGGCTGAGTGATGAAGGCTAGGATAGGTTACCTGGTCCCAGGTTCTTGGTGTAGGTGATCAAATCCTCCATGGTTTCCACCACCTCCGCTACTGTCAGATACTCCAAGATGCCCTTACACACTCGGATGATCTTTCGGACCTGGAACACAACACACAACACACACACACGATTATAGGCAACTACACTAACACCACACTCCGCAATGACGCTGTAGATAACAAAGTCTCACAGCATTTAAGTCTTTCTCGTGCATTAGTGCATTCTTTTGGTTTCCCCCCTTCCGTTTACAACCATAACCCAAACGGTTGTGTGTATACATATATGTCTGTGTCTGTCTATGTGTTTTTTTGTGTGTACATGTCTTGTGATGTAGGTCTTGTGACTGAGGGAAGCCACTCTATCGGAATGGGGGCCAGTGTGGTGATCAGACAGTATTTAGCAGCTCAATGTGATTCTACTTACACTGCCTGTGTTTATCAGGGGAAGGTCACTAACAGCCTCGTAAGTCAGTTAGTGAGTTAGCCTGAAAGCTGGCGTCCTGAATGCTGCTGAATGCTTGTGTGTGCCTTCTGTGTGGGAATGCATGCAAACACAACCAGATTTAAACACACACACGCACGCACACACACACACACACACAGACTCACACCTCTGCTTCGTCGAAGGTGAGCAGAAGATCCGAGGTCCCAGACAGGATTCCTCTGGACCCATCAATGAGGTAATCCCGCGCCGGGACGGAGTACGGGTCTGCCTTCAACATCTGGGCTGCCTGGACCAGCTTCGAACACGCGTTCTCCACCCTTAGAACACAGAACCGTCTCAGAGCAGGAATGGTCAAACCCGAAGACAGAACACCAGCGTAGGATCTCTTGTCTACCCCACTTATACAGTAGCAACCCTCAGAACACCACTTTCCCATCCAAGGAACAGGGCACACGCTGTCTACTGGCCCTGTTTAGATGACACTCTTCCGGGTTTATCATTAGAGCATCCCTCTTCGACTGACCTGAGGTTGGGGGTGCGGGGGCACCGCTGGTTAGATTAATATTTCTGTGTAGCAGGTGACACTTTGTGTCTAATAGCAGATGATTTTCAAATTAGTGATGGCCCCCCCAGGGGGAGGGGGGGGGGTGATGCATATTAAGAGTGGTGTTATAAAGGCCTGTCTGGGGAGAAATAGCCCCTCCCCTCCGTGACCCCCATTGGTCAGGGTATCGATGGCCGCGGAGGGATCTATATTTAGCAGGGTTCACATTCCCACATGCCCCCTTCCTAAGCCCCGTGTGTGAGATTTATGATGCGTGTGTGTACGTGATGTGTGCGTGCGTGCGTGCGTGTGTGTGCTTTAGCATGGAAGTGTGTATCTCTTAGAGAGACAACCCCTTCTGCCACAGTCACCAGGAATGAGGGAGGGCGAGGGGGAGAAGGAGAAAGTGTGCAGAGAGGAAAAACGGGATTGAAAAAAAGAGGAAGTGAAAAAGTGGTTGCAACAGTGATAACAAATGGCCTTCCTTGACCTCCTGACAACACACACACACACACAGCGTTAGGGCTGAGACCCAGGACTGCTGAGTAACAGCTCACTGGCAGATCCAGAGTCAGCTGTTTGGACCCACGCAGTCAACAACAAAGTAGTTCATCTCTCAGGATGCTGAAGAGCCAGCAGGGCCCTGCCCACAGTCCTTCCTTCTTTCTTTCTTTCTTTCCTTCCTTGCTTCTTTCTTTCCTTCCTTCCTTCCTTCCTTCCTTCCTTCCTTCCTTCCTTCCTTCCTTCCTTCCTTCCTTGATTCCCTCCTTCCTTGGTCCATTCTTTGAATCTGATCAAGACACATCTGTATGGAGGCATGTGCTTCCACTCACATAACCATGTTAGGTCGGAGGCTTCCTCAAGGAAGACGAAGAAGGAAGGATGCCGTTTCAGAAGATTCAGACACAGCCCAACAGTCAACCTTTCTCATAGTGGGACTTACTTGATGAACGCAGAAGGCATGTCCCTCTTCATCACCTGGTCCTCTGTGGTCTGAACAGTCTCCTTCCCCACCTATAAGACACACATACACATAAGTATAAGAGAAGGGGAAAGTAAATATATTGAATCAATATGTGTGTATATATGTGTGTGTCTGTTTGGAGATCGCCCATCTGGGAACACTGTCCTCAGTCTCATCTAAAAACCAGGGCCAGTCACAAATCCACATAGCCAAAAACCTTTTCAAACAAAGTGTTTGAAAATGGTTGCAATGCTTTTCTAAATCACTTCCCTCTGTTCAACCTAGAATGGAAGTGATCAGCTAAAGGAAACTTGAAGTGTCACAGTTAGGAACGGAGTTCTGGGTGCTGATTGGCTGTGGACTCAGGCCATCATGGTTATAGTGGTGTAGGTCAAAAAGCCCTTTAGGTCCAATCTCAGAAGCCAGGGAAAGGAGAGACAGACTGATCTCAGTATGGTTGTGTGGCGAGCCTGAAGACCCAAGACAAAGAGCCCATTTTTCTCTGTCCAAGGGGCTGCTCTAGTCTTGTCTGCCCAGCAGCCTGGCCTGGTCCTGGGCTACAGCCAAACACAAGGGGGTACTCTCACTGAAGGTCTGATAAACACTTCTGTTCATCACAAATCCACAGTGAGACACCAACCCACATACACACAAGCTCCTGAACAGACACAAACACACACAACATATGTTATGAACAGTCTCACACCCAAACTAGAAATAAACTGTGGTAAATGTGTGTGCTGACCATGTTTTTGATTTGAAGTACTGCATATAACCGGTTAATATGAGCTCATTTAGAGTCTCAATGATCTCAATTGAAACATCAATAGCAGCCATTGTTTTATGAGATTCGATTAGCCTGTGTTCAGGAGGAACGAGTGAGGCAATGCCCTTGCATCATACAGAAGAACAACACCACAACGCTTCAGCGTTTAAACACACACACACACACTTCGGGTGACCTTGCTCTGTCCTTCAGCGGAGACTGTTCATATCACCATAGTGATGGAGCTGGTTATCTCTTAAAAACACATGGCCCACACATCAAGCACACACACACACACACACACACACAGATACATACAAACACACACACATCACACACACACATACCAAATGCAATTACAGAGGCTAGAGCATCAGTCTCTGTTTCCAGTGTCTGTGAAAGTCAGTTAATAGGTTTTCCGCTCCAGAGAGCCTGAGAGGAAGCATGCTGAACGTCATGCTATCTCGGCCTCAGATAAGGAACATCATTATGCTCCTGTACAACATCCTTCCACGCTCAAATCAAACTGGGCCACAAGAGTCCAGAGAACAGTCTTAGTAAAACAATTCAGAGACTGAATCATTGCATGAATGAATGAATGCGTAAATGGGAGAATGAATGACTGAACGAATTGTGAGTTTAGGGCACTCTACAAACCATCTGTAAAGATGACTGATAATTTTCATACCTATCTGGGATTTCTAAATACTAGCCAATTGAAAAATGAGTGGGTGGGTGTTTGTGTGTGTCTGTGAGTTTGCCAATGATGAAGTCATGCAAGATCAGTGATCAAGGGAGAAATAAGGATATTTATTTAAGAGTAACTGTACCAGGCCTCAGGACTTTCGCAATGGCAGTCAGTGCTCACAACTAATGTTCAATACTTAATTAATGGAGATTTAAGAGGTTTACAGCAAGCCAGCTATTACATACCAGATCAGAGGCATTGAGCAAAGTAAAGAGGAAGGGAAAGCCAAGCAGAGTGTGTGTGATAGGAAAGATATTCAGGCTACATGATCATATCCGAGGAGTTCACCCATCTGACCAGGTCTTCTCTGGATCACATGACGCCATGACAACCAAACGAACAGGTCTTTCTATTTCACTGTCTATCTTTCTGTCCATGTGTCACTCTCCCTTTTACTCTTACAGGAAATAAAAGTGTCTGGTGATGTCAGGGCTACTTAAGGGTCAAGTACAGGGTTAGATTACCAGATGACAGACGTACTGACAAACAGTCAGACAGACAGACAGACAGACAGCAAACAGACAGACTGGGTGGGGCAAGTGAGAGTTGTCTGAACACCCTGTAAATAGTCCTAAAGACCCAAGATAGCTGTGTGTGTGTGTGTGTGTGTTTGTGGTTTATGTGATCTGAGGATAGTCTCACTCGAAGACACTGACGCCAGACTTTCCCAACTCAGCAGGGAGCCCCAGTTGCAGAGCATACTACTCAGATCTCTCTCTCTATTTTTTCTCTCTCTCTCTTTCTCTTCATCTCTCTCTCTTTTTCCTCGCCCAAGTATCTCTCCCTCTCCACTTGGAGAGGGAGCCTCTCACCCTCTCTCCTTCATGCTTTTCTTCAACCTCGTTCTCTTCTCCCACTTTCTCTGCTTGCCCTCTGCGAGTGTGTTACTTCCCCAACCAGTAAATCTATTTATTCCTCCCTTTCCCTCTCTCCTTCCTCCCCTCCCCCACATAGTTGGGGTCCATGTTGACTTCAGACGTCCATGCAGACTCCCACCTGCAGCAGCAGATGTGTGGTTACAGAAGGGACAGGACAGGTGCCAGGGAAGGACTTCCCCGCTGTTTTTGAACTGCAGCTAAAGTAGCACATTACCTGGATAAATGTACTCTCTATTTACTGCCTAAACAGACAGGTTGGGACAGTTTAGGAGACAAATGTCGAGTATGTGTGGGTCAGTTTCAAAATATGGCGTGTGCGTTGGTGGCTCAATGACGTGGTTCTTTTAGAGGGTCTTAATGTTCAGTCCTCCCTGGTTGGGGTTAACAGTGTAACAGTATCTGTGTGCTGTAATGCTGTCACACCATCCATGAGTGAGTCTGTTTCTGACTCTCTCTCTCTCTCTCTCTCTCTCTCTCTCTCTCTCTCTCTCTCTCTCTCTCTCTCTCTCTCTCTCTCTCTCTCTCTCTCTCTCTCTCTCTCTCTCTCTCTCTCTCTCTCTCTCTCTCTCTCTCTCTCTGGGACCCTGGCTGCTGCTGCTGTCTGGAAGCACAGTACTGAGAACCGCCTCCCAGTCTGGTCACACTGCTTGGATTTTGACGCCTTCTTGTATACGTCTTCTCCCGTCATCCTCCACTCCTCCTCCCTCTCCTAAGGACCACCTCTCTCTTTCCTTCATCCCTTTCTCATCCCTCTCTCATCTCCAGCTTCTCGCACTTCTCTCCGTGCCCCACATGAAATGTCTACGTCTAACTCCCGTGTCCCCTAGTCCTCTATCTCTCTTCCACAGATGCCTGTTCCTCTCCCTGCCTCCCTGTCTCCCTGTCTGTCTCCCTGCAGGTCTGTCTGCCTGTCTGTCCACTTGCCTGCCCGAGGGCCAGCATTAACCCCCTCGGATGAGTGTCTCTCACGGCATGGAACCACCATCCTCCCGCTCCAAAACACACATACAAAAGTACAATGACAAATCAGAGAGACACAGAGATAGACAGATAGAAAAAAGGAAAGATAAAAGAGAGAGAGAGAGAGAGAGAGAGAGAGAAAAAAAGAGGGAGATGGGGGGTGGGGGGGGGGGGAGAGAGGAGATTAAAGGTATGCTTCATAGGGGAATGTCGAAGTATCCAGTGGCAACCGAACATCAGAGAAACTAGACTTAGGGAGGGACCCCACTGGAAGGACTCTCCGTAGTTAGTCTAGGGCCAAACAGCCCTTGGCCAAATTCTGACCCAGTCTTATTGAACACGAGTGGCCAGTTTCCCAGAAGCACCAGTAATTCTAGTTCAGGACTAAGAAGCCTTTCAATTTGAGTTCATTCATTGGGAGACATGTTTTATTTTGCTGTACTTGGACCAAGGCTGTCGATCCCTCTGTTCCTTCCTCCCTCCTGTTCTCATTTCCATCCTTTTTCTGCCCTTAAATCACCCATTCTCCATTCCATCCTTTCTCTGTCCCCTCGTCTCATGTTCAATCTATGCTTTTTTCCGGTTCTCTTCTCCTTTCTACCCCTAAATTGTTTTCCTCCATCCTTCCCCCTGTCCTTCTCTCCTGCTACTCCACCACCACTAGCTGATGCAAGCTCAGTCCTGATGTTCGACGAAGTGTGAGACCCAGTTTGCCTGTGTGTCAATAATAATGACCCCGGAGCAGTGATAATGGTCTGTCCTGCATCGATCTGCCCACAGTTAGAACCCATTGAGTCCCATCTGTCTCCCCCTGGTCTGCCCTGCCGATGCCACTTCCTCTGTCTTTTATCCAGACCGCAGGTTACAGCAGGTATTAAGCAATAAGGTGGAAATATATCATGCAGACTTGGAAGCCTAAAGTCTCCATAAGGATTTGAGAAGGACTTTGAACTATAACAACAAGCCAATAACAAATTCACACCTTAATTTTCTGAGCAGTTGGGGGCACATTACAGGGCATTGCACAAGCACCTTCTCCTCCTCATTGACAGATGACAGCTCTCTTTGCCTCTCGGTTCAAGGACAGAGGTTCTTGCGTGACATAGGCTCGCTCTGTTTATTTTACCAGGATTCGTTTATTCCGCCCCACAAACTTTTTTCGGTTCAGCGCCCATTCGATAGCCAGGGCGAAGTTTGATACATTGTTGTCATTGTTTAGAACGGGGGAAAGTGTGTGTGTGTGTGTGTGTGTGTGTGTGTAAGAGAGAGAGAGAGAGAGAGAGAGAGAGAGAGAGAGAGAGAGAGAGAGAGAGAGAGAGAGAGAGAGAGAGAGAGAGAGAGAGAGAGAGAGAGAGAGAGAGAGAGTTCCATGTTCCAAATGGTGAAGGAGATGGCAAACACGGGACTCACCCGCACAAGGTTGCTAACTGCCGCCTGCACCACCGCCACCGGGGTCGTTAAATCCGGGATGGCTTTACCGTCCACCTCTCCCTCTTCGTGCATGATGACCAGGTGGGAGATCTGCTGCGCCACCGGCTCGAGAATACTCTCGATCGTCTTGGTGTGAAACACCGGCATGATGAACGAGTTCTACCGCAGCCCTACAGATGAAAGGCGGCTGGTCGCTCCAGCACACTGCGCTGTTCTGCTCTACCCACTCTCTCACCAACGAAAGCGGCTATCCAGATCCTCGGTCCCACCACTGGTAGAGCCCTTCATGCGTCACCCTGGGGGACGGTGTACTGCACGACTCTACCGCTGAACGGTGTGCACTAGCCTGCGAGCGACCAAAATCGTGACAGGAGGAATCACCGCCCTCCAGCCAATCAGCAGCTGCGTATTGGTTCGTTCTGACTCCTTTATAACACACACGCACGCACACATACACATAAACACACACACAGCATACTCTACTCTCCACACTACCCTACTGCTAGCACAAGCAAGAGCTGCTCCCAAATTACGTCATGCATTCCCGGTAGCCCGAAAAGGAAAGTGTTGGTGTGGGGGTATCTTACTGTCAGGAGATTCCAAGACGAAGAGAACGTAAAGAAGCAGAGAGAGAGAGAGAGAGAGAGAGAGAGAGAGAGAGAGAGAGAGAGAGAGAGAGAGAGAGAGAGAGAGAGAGAGAGAGAGAGAGAGAGAGAGAGAGGAAAGCGGGGGATATGAGTTATTACTACACTTCATATTGATAGCATGGCTAGTAACAAACCTTATAGTGGACCTACAGTTATCATCTTCTGATCGCTGGGGCCCCTGACGGCATTGGAGATCCACACAGGATCGAATCCTGTCAGAATTCATGATACACTTTTTCATGATTCATCTGGATGTCGCCTCCACAAGGCGACATCCTGTACACATGTAGCCACCACACGGACGCACCCATGGCGATGTGTATATAATAATGCTGATGACCCTCCCTCTGTCACCTGATCTGTCTTCATTAAAAGGTGGGTCAGGAGTTCATGTCTCCAGGCCTCGACGCCCAGCTCTAAATTAAGACTGAGAATTCAGTTTGCTGCACAGAGGACTGGGGAGAAGGCAGGAAGTGTAATCTCGCCCGTAGATTGGGAGAAGGAGGAAAGGGAGTGGGAGAGAGACAGAGAGACAGAGAGAGAGGGAGAGGGAGGGAGAGAGAGAGAGAAGAGAGAGGGAGAAGAGAGAGAGAGAGAGAGAGAGCGGGGGGGAGAAGAGAGAGAGAGGGGGAGAAGAGAGAGAGAGGGGGAGAAGAGAGAGATAGAGAGGAACCCACCTCAGAGCCTCTTCAGGTCCTACCTTATCCTCCATGGAAGCTGCTTGGGTGACAAAGGTGGTAAAGGGAGAAGAGGGTATTAAAAAAACACGAGCCCAACGCTAATCACTGGCCTAAAACAACGGCAGCATTTTAGCCACGTGCGGTTTCGGAAACAGATTGTGTGGGTATCTTTTCCTGCATTGGTCATCAGGATGAGTTTGTCCACAGTGTGTGCATGCACTGTCAGGGCGTCTCTGCAGTGTGTATCTCCTCATGGTCTCTCTGTGTGGCTCTGGGGTGGGTGAGGTCTTCCTGTGGGCTCCAGGCTCACGGGGGAGCTTGTCTGAATCCAGGGGCTAGAAACCGGAGCCCCTCTGCAGCAGAGGAGGGGTATTTATATACCCCCAAGAGCCCCAGCGTCTACCCAGCTCTGAGGCTGGAGGATCTTATAGTGTGAGCGAGTGAGTGAGTGTATGTGTGCGTGCGTGCGTGTGTGTGTGTGTGTGTGTGTGTGTGTGAAGAAGAGAGAGAGAGAAAGAAAGGGAGTGAGTGAGTGATTGAGTGTCAGAGAGAGAGAGACAAAGTGTTTGGTCTTGGTGTTGGGTCTAAGGAAAGATGCACTCAAAGCAGAGAGGTTGGACTCTCCTGTCCAGATAGTGACAACAAAAGCATATCTGTCGTGGTATTGATATTTACACCACATCCTACACATGCATTCACACAGAAAAACACACATTAACAGGCGCCTCTAAAACAAAGTCCCTGGGACTGGTACATATGTCAATTATGTCGTCATATTTGAAGTCCCTTTCTTCACTCGTCTTCTGCTGTCCTGTACTTTACTGTAAGTTGAACTCGGGGGGGGGTGGGGGGGGGGAGCACTCTCAACTGTCTCTCCTCTCTTACTCCCCGTTCGTCTCTCTCTGCATCCCTTCTACTCTCCTTTTCGTCTCTCTTCTAGCTATGGTTCTTTTTTCTCTTCCCATGTAACACTGCACAGTCCCATTCCCCCTCAGGTCTTGTCCATAAAGAGCTATACAGGCTCATATAGCTCCTGTGCTGCCGCCTCAAAGCCCTATAAGGCAGGTGGACCACAGGGATAAAGTCAACTGTGTATCTCTACAGTAAACCCTGTCAGAGGTAGTGTAAACTGGCCCCCGGTATGAGCCCGGTAGCTGGGAATGTGAGCATAATCAGATGGAGGTGATGTCTAAACACTTCTTATTAGAACCTATTAGCCCAGCGTTGAGGTGTGTGCTTTGAAGTGCAACTCGAATCGAATGAAGACACGTTTAAACATTGTAGTGCAGACGGTGTGCATTTGTGTGTACGTGCTGTACTGTATGTGTGTGTATCTTTGTCATCGGTCTGTGGATGTACGTTTTGGCCCTGACTCATTCTTGTTTATGCTGTTGCTGTTTATGTATTTTCAGAGAGGAATGAGACATTCGACACAGAAGTGCAAGTAAGTATAGACACACAAACACACTCTCAGCCAGCTGATGATCAGTAGAGAGAGAGATATATGGAAAATACAAAGGAGGAGCACAAGAAGCGACGGAGAGAGATGGACAAGTGAGAAAAGGAGAGAAACAAAGGACAGAAAAGTAGAGAACAAGTAAAGAGAGGAAAAAAGAGAGAAAAAAGAGACGGTGAATTTGTGGTTGAGACAAATAGAAGGAGAGACTAGGAATACATGTCACTGTTTGTGTGCCTCTCATCGCTGAGCCTGGGCCTCGGATGAGATAACCGCCAACTGAGAGCTCTCACAGTCATCTAAACCAAACGTATTAAAGACCTGTGCGTGCACTGGGGTACTTTGTGTGTGCGATTGTGTGCTAACTTACGTGTGTGTGTACTCAGTGGGTGGGCTGTGTCCTTATGCTGTTTGTAACAGGAGATGAGCCCCCTTGAGGCCCCCCTAGTCCCCCTCTCCCCCTCAAATACCCTCTGAACTCATCCGACTGTTGAGCTTAATGAGACTCATTAGAGACACACCTCTGACAGAGCGAGAGAGAGAGACAGAGAGATCTACCTGCTCTTCATCTGTCCACCACAGTGAAACACAGATGTTCTATTTGAATCCATTGTAGTGTACTATACAGTATAATCTCTATTATTACAGTATAATACAGTATAGTCTCTGAGAGATATGCTGGGTCAGAGACACAGTCAAGTTAAGAAGAGGGCACCATGACACACACAAGGACCAGCTGGATATGAGCGGCAGGTCTGTAGGCTCTGGGGATCTGAGGGCGTGTGCTGCTGGTCTGAGGTGTGAAGGGCTAGGAAGGACTAATTCTGTTGAATAGTGCCCTCTAGCGCCCTCTAGTGATACAAACAAATATACAGTATCACAGGATGATCGTGCAAGTTTTATCCCCTCTGTCACTGTTCTTTGGCAGGCTTGGAGTCTGGCCAGGCAGCTGCAGAATCTAGACCCTGAGCTTTCTCAAGGTCTGCGATGGAATGGGTTGGCTTAGTCATACATTTCAGAGGAAACACTGAAGGTCTAATTTCTAGTTAGACACAGTTTACCGACAAGACAGCTGTGAGTGACGATGGCATCACAACTCCAGGTGCAAGAAGGCAGCAAGTTTTGGGAGAAATTAGAAGTAGAATTTCTATTGTGAAATGTGTGTGTGTTATAAGTATGTAAGGTCAGTTTTCCATTTTACACACAATTAACCATAAAAAAGAGGCAAGTGTTGTGCAAAGTATGTGGAAATAAACTTTATATGCAATAAAAGAAAACAGTTGGACAGATGTGCCCATGTATCAAAATATTTTACATATACAATTTTATGACAAAATACATGGCTTTTGTAGAAAACAAATATTTAAATAAATTACTTTTGAATGGAAATACAATAAAGTCATGAATAAATAGTCCAATAAAATACATAACACATAACATTACATCAAATGGTCCCACGAAGGACGATGCTCTCTATGCAGGAACAAGGCATAAGAGGCGGGCGTCAGGTCTGATAGCTAGGTCGGTTGGTCTGCCTGTCTCTCTGTCTACCAAACTATAGCTGCCTCATCTTATCTCGTGCTCCACTCTCCTCTCTCTGTCTACTATTCAAACTCACTTCTGGGGGTACATGACTCCTGCGGTGTAGGCAGGCAGCCCTGTTTTCTCAGCGATCCAGCTGTTGTAGTTGGTGACGCGTGTGTACACCCCAGGTTTGTTCTTTAAGGCACAGCCCTCGCCCCAGCTCACCACGCCGAACACAAACACCCTTCCAGACACTTCGTACATCAGCGGTCCACCTGAGTCACCCTGCAGAAGAGAGATGGTCGTTAACATAATAGACGTCACATTATTCCCCCCCCCCCACACACACACACACTCTCATATGAACACTATCCCCCACTCCCACCACACACAGGAACTTACCTTACAGGAGTCTCTGCTCCAGTCAGGACTCGCAGCACAGAACATGTTCTCTGTGACGCTTTTATTATAGTAACTCTTGCTGTTGCAGAGGTTCTGAGAGAGTAGCGCAACGTTGGCCTGTTTCAGTTTGGGAGAGAACTCCCCTCCTGTAAAGATACACCATATCAAGGCTTAGTCTTCATAGGGAGCCCGGCGTGTGTGAATGTGTGTGTTTTGTGTGGACTTAAGTGTTCAGAGGTTGTACACACCCCATGTCACCTGTTTCCCATGTCCTGCGACGGTGCACGCAGCACCGAGGGGCAGCTTGGTGAGAGGCGGGGGGAGACACACCGTCCTCACAGCCTTGGTCCGCACCGCGCACACCCCGTCTTTGCTTTTCAGCTTCAGCAGGGCTGCAAGAGACAATCCCCACGCGCACACACTGAGAGTCAAACCCATGTTTGTCCCTACTTACACACCCACACACAGACATACGCCATACTCCACACACCCACCGATGTCGTTATTGAAGGTTTCCTCAATGTTATCGTAGTCTTGATGGATTATAATCTGATCCACAGCAAACTTCTGCTCTCTGTTGGCATCAGTCTCTCTGATGGAGCTTTTGCCCAGATACACAGTTAGATCCTTGCTTGTGATGCTGTGGCAGACATAGTGAGAAACCATACAGACAAATGATTAGGTACACCTGCACAATGAAACACACATGAAGTACACAGACACTTATATGTGTGTGTGTGTGTGTGTGGGTGCCTGTATGTGTGCCTGTGTGAATGTGTGTATAGTTGTGTATTTTACCTCTCAAATTTTTTGCTAAAGCAGTGAGCGGCCGAGAGGACCCAACACGGAGCTATGAGGGAACCTCCACAGTGGAGTCTTCTGCCTTTAAAGATGACCGCTGTCCATGGCTGTTCCTCGATGGGTATGACCGAACCCCCCACAATCTTATAACGCTGCTCCACTCTTTTCCCGCACGTATTCTCTGGACGCACAAACACACACCCACAAGTCAGGTCATTGAAGTTCATCCAGAAATACTTGGCCTACTACCTCCACCAATGGTATTGTCCCCACCAGATCCACTGATTACTAATATTATAGTATTTTACCGTATGACATGGACAATCTTATTCCACTGTCATTGTGGACAACTCACCAGTGTCCACAGCTGGAGATGGAGGAACAGATGTGGTGACAGGAGAATCTGAGGTGTCACAGCGCAGACAGAGGGATGTTAGAGCATGCGCTGGTCATTAGGACAGGTCATATAAGGAGACAATCATTGGTGTGTGTGTGTCTGTGTGTGCCTACATGCTTATAAGTGGGTCTTTGCCACTCACCAGTGTCACATTTGGGAATGTTACACAACTCTCTGACGATTCTATGTCTTCTTCGCACCCGACACCACGGACTCAAGCTTTGGTCTGGGTTCCTGAAAACCGCATCAATCAGGATATCAACTCATTGCATCACTGGATAATTAACCAACCAATTAATAAGTTGACTAACAATCGACAACCATCTATGAATGAATCCAGCAACTACACTAAATGATGTACTAAACAAGTACATCTTTTTTTGACGGCAGGCTTATACAAATACTAATGGGAGAATGATCTAAACTCTGTAGCTCTAAGAAAGAGGAGGGAGGCTTGATGAACATCAACAAAAACCGCATTGTTGCTGAAATTCAGAAAACATTCAGAAATAGGTTCCCACGGGTGACTCATGACAGAAGAGGATATGGATACGGAATCAAAGACTTCCTAAAAATACCCATTACCAGACACACACACAGACAGACACAAACGCATCCACATTTTCCTCAGAAACACGTGATTTTGATGTGTCAGTTGACTGGATGACATCCTTGCACAATTACACTTTTGTATGAATGGTAACTGGAGTTGGAAGCTAATGAGTGGAAAGACTGTTATGACGGTCTGATTTCATAATGTGCAGTGTAATGTGTGTCTGTACCACTACCGTTCAGATGCACATTTATTACTCTGTGAAGTGTGTGTAACACACTCGTTGTTTAAAGAGTCGAGAGAGAGAGAGAGAGAGAGAGAGAGAGAGAGAGAGAGAGAGAGAGAGAGAGAGAGAGAGAGAGAGAGAGAGAGAGAAGTAAGTACCTGCAGAAGTTGTGTCTGTCCAGGCCCTGTGATAGAAGTCTTCTTCCGATGTTACTGAACTTGTCCCAGGACAAACAAGTGTGGCCGTAGGCAGACACAGAAACAGAACCTCTGTAACTGCTCCCGTTTCCAATCAGACATTGCGCTGCAGAGACATGACAGGGAGAAATCTGCTTGTTAGACTTATTTGTTAAGACTAATTCTAGTGTAATAAACATTTAGGCCAGTTTCCTAGACATGGATTAAGCCTAGTCCTAGACAAAAATAACATTTTCAATGGAGATCTTCATTGAATTGGCTTAATCTGTGTCTGGGAAACTGTGCCGTAATGTTTTTTAGTCTTTTTTTTAGGCGTTGTTCTTTGTTGTTTATTTTGCTATTGATGACTGATTTGAGTCCACAGATTCCAGGAAGTCTCACCTGTTTGTTTTTCAGATGGAGTCTGGGGGGAACGTAGGTGTCGGTGCCAGGGCCAGGTCCTTCTAGTGACCTGAAAGGGGAGATAGAGTCAGAGATGACACTGACTGAGGTAGGCACACAAATAAAGATGTGCTAATTGTGTGCATGACTTTGTAAAAAGGTGTTAAAAGTAGTTTCCTCTTTCCTACTTACTGATGCATAACTGGAGAGGATGGTGGCCGCTAGCGATATAATAAGTAGCAGGTTCATTGCAACCTCTTCTTCCTCTTTTAAGTCTAGAAAAACACAGTTTGCAAAAATGAGAAACCAAAACCGCTGCTTCCCTTTTTTGGAATTACGGATACACTCAGTTTGCACACCCCCAGTACTGAGCACACACATACACCCACATCTCAAAAGCCAACATCTATGAATAGAAAACTGTCACGTGATTAACCAGTAGGCCCAGTGCACTGTAGTATCAGTAAGTGTTTGTGTGCGTGCGTGTGTGAGACTGGTATAGGTATGTATACAGCATACAATGCAAAAATAGAATTCAATGTGTATCTTGATGCTGGGTTTTAGAGAGCTGAATGCACCCCCACAGTGAGAGAGACTGTCAATGTAGAGACTGACAGTAATCCACCACTATCTTTACGTAAACACCATAAGACACAGAACGTTCCTAGACTCTATGCACAATCTACACTACTTGCACATTAGTTTTCACCCAAACAATGAATCCAGATAGTATTCTTTCATGTCTTTATCTACAATCGTGATTTGTTGTACTCACTCGACCATCACACTGTATCTCTGTGACTGTGTAAATAAGTACTTGCGTGGCATTGTTTATGTAATATTATGTACATCTGTCTATTCATTGAGAAACAAATTCTCTTCGAGATTATATTAACACAATAATAGAATATCCTAAGCGTAATTTATGAACTCATTATGCAACCTCTGGTTCAAACCTTTAAGCATATTGGGTTGTTTTCCCGTTCAGAACCATTTGGTGTCCCTCCATAACTCAACTCAACATGCTGCAGTCAACCCAAACCAATTATTAATCAATACTAAAGCTGTATCAGTTTACCTCCAAGCTGGACCTGATCAAGACCAAGTTGTACTTCTTCCCTCTGTTGATTCTTCTTTCTTATTGGCTGCTTGTTGGTTCTGTTTCTGATTTTTCTGTTTTGGTTCCAAGTCCAGATGATTGGATGCTTGACAAAAAGGTCTTCTGCGGCCTCTTCTTGTGTTCTGCTGAGTTCCCACAATGTTGCTTCACAGACTTTTAGTGTCTCTGCCCATCAAGGTCTCTGTTATAAAGCTGCAAAGAGACAATGGGAGGGGTTATAAATTGGTGGGACGTGTACACACACACACACACACACAATTCCACTTAAACACACACACACAAAAATGACAACCACTTCTCACAGCTGTCATTCAATGTGGTCATGGCAAGATATCCTTATATGGACACAGACCCATCAAAAACATTTTGCCTGAAATTACAACATGATGTCTGAAGAATTCATTTTAGCACCATTAGCATTTAGGCATCTATGTTCGTGTATATGCATTGTGTGTGTGTGCATGGTCTTGTTGAAGGACTCTTGTGGGGAACAGAAAACCAGGATAGAAAGGATAGTAACAAGCATGGTAAACAGAGAAAAACTATACCTCTTGGGCACCACAGCTTCAAGTGGTATTTCTAGGGGGTTTGGGGAAGTTTAGAGTCAGGGTTAGAATTAATGTTAGGATTAGATTTACGAGTTCAGTTTAGGGTTAGGATTTTTTTTTTGCATTGCCCATAACCCTAAACGTATCCCCTTAATGTAATTAAACATTAAATCTGGATTAACACTGAATGGGAGTGAATTGTGGGTCCTCACTTAAATAGTAAAACTGTCAAAACTGTCAAAACTTTAGCCTTAAGAATCATATGCAGGTCTTTAATTCATGATGTGCTCTGTGCCCTGCGGAAAATACTTTGAAGAAGACACTGACATTAAAGACTGAATATGTTCTTGTCTGGACATAACCACGTCATACAGAAAACAAGATCATTACTGGAAAACAGGTCATATTTTTGCTAGAAAACCCTTGGTGTGAAATACAGTGGAAGTGTGTATTACAGCTGTAGCCAACCAATATGATTAATATGGTGATTAAATAAGTTACAACACAGTAACTCAATGTTACATTTTATTTCTTTACAAAATACTAAAAACATCATATACAAATTTGACAAAAGATTTTTGACCCTTCCTTTTTTCTGCTAACAATTCCAAGACAATGACCTCATTCTTCACACATTGAGAAATATATGTTGTCTGATGATTTACCAACCTTTCTGGTCCGCAGGCAGGGGAATTCACCTTTTGCTGCTGCAACACATTCTAGCCTACATCATCCACTCATGTATTAGTCACAATAATGTGTTTCTGGCCAACGTTGGCATATGGGGATTTTTGGATGTGACCACCACTGAAATATTTTGACAAGCAGGCCTGTAGGGTGATGTAAGCTAAGCTTCCGACTCTCAAATTTGTGCCCAGGGGGTGTATATTTGTATCATGTCTTGGATATATTGTTTCACTATTTGGCTTATCATTATTTACTAATAAAAGAAAGGTCCTTGTCACTTTACTTTAACAATGTTCCTCTTACTTACATAGCTTACCCTTGGTATGTATGACATGAGTTGTAACTGTCCCCTGTAAGAATTCAATTAAAAGATTACTTCAACAGATATACCCACAAAGTAACTTGTCAAGTGCCCCGCAAAAAAGTGGAAAGTGGTCTTAGCATTGAGTCTCACAAGAAGCAAGTGCTCACATAACATTGTGATGTGAGACAAAAAAAAAGACATACGAGTGAAGCAGTATGATCACTAAGAGAAGACTTCCTGTGGAAAGAAATTAATCCACCTACTGTTCTGAGAACTAAACGTCATTCACACATCTGTTCCTTATTGCTAGAACATTCTTTTTTTTTTAAGACAGTTGCTCATTGATCATTGTTGAGAAATATGCACCCATGACATTAACCAATTATTATTTGTTTCATAATTGATTGCCCCTATCAATTTTATATAATACTATTGAAACATTTCTATAGGTGTTTAACTTACTTCATTTCATATATATTTTTCTCCCAAAGTCTTGTTTCTCTCCCAACTTTTCTTTGTATAGGACACACCAAGTGGAAACTTGTACGCCAATGTTTCCTTAATGAGAGCCACGTGTCAATTTTAAATTTGTCAGTTTTAGTTGCTTGAAAAACAGATTTACATCATGTTTTTGCAGAACACTTCACATACTATAAATTCATGTTGACAGGTATTGCAGCTCTACTTGTCACTGCATGACTACTGCACTGGCCCCTCAGTGTAATATTAATTTCGAAACACTTTATAGACAAGAAACTATAGCTGTTAGCTGTTGCTTCAAAACATCCTCTGCTAATCATGTCTTTGGACACCTGCCTCTGTATCTGTGTCTCTATCTTTCTCTACCTAAGAACATAGGTCTACTACAATGAGTTGTGTAGTGATGAAAAGTGTAGAAAAAGTAAAGTTTACCAGTTCTACAGTATTGTTTTGTTGGTAACATGAACTGTATTTAATTTGTATCATGCACTGTTAATTTGACGCAAAAAAAAAATATATACTAATCTAATCTCTGTCTATTTGTAGTAGGCCTATTTGTCAAAGGTGTCACTGTGTCATCTGTGTTGCTTCCACCCTCACTATTGGAAAGTTGGAAGCAGAGGGATATACATGAAACAATGAACTGACGTTCAAATGTAATACATATTCTGGCTTTTCTTCCGATTGTAATTAAATGTTTGTTCATCAGCAATAGTACCGTAGCCTACCTCTTGCCTACAGTTTCGGAACCACTGCTGAAGCCAAGTGAGGTTATTTTGACGCGCATGCGCACGTATGCTGCGCGCTGCCTTGTTTGGGTCGTGAAACTACTCGAAAGTCAAACTAAGCCAGCTAAAGTTAGCTATCTAGCATAGGCCTAACCTAACAGTTTACTTACATTAGCTTGATTCGATGTAGCTCTATATACCATTTGCAAAATTTGAAAACCAAAGTAGCAACAGGATACATTTGTTTGCGTTTTGCTTGTCAGTTTCACCTTTAAGGAACGACGTCCAGTGTGTGTGTGTGTGTGTTACTGTACAGTACTGGACTCTGAACAACAGGGAAACTGATTGACAACAACATGTGTGTCTGCGAAAATCTGGTTTTGACTTGACAGATGTGAACATCGATAGCTAAAAGAAGTATTACAATCCTGTCACGTCAAGGTAAAGGGTTTTGAATGATCAAATCATTAGGGGAAAATCCTTATTAGCTGTTGCTGTTATGCTAATTTCAGCTAATACGAGAAACCTGCTAGCGTGTAGTGTGAAACTGTACCTTATGTAGCATGCAACGTTTGTTGCGTGTGTTTGTGTGCCTCCACACTCGTTTCCTCAGACAGCCACAGTAAGCTACGGAGAGAGCCATGCTGAAGCAGACCCAGGTCTGCGGGCCATGGGAGATGAAGGAGCGGCTCGGGACAGGGGGGTTTGGAGATGTTTACATGTACCAGCACCAGGTAAGTCATAAATATACTTAATTTACCTTAAGGTTACAGGAGCATTTTATTTGTCTACTAAGGCATATGTTGATTATGAGTTTTGGAGAAGCACCACATTTCTCTACAGGGATTTTTATTTCTAACTATGTCTTTTTGTTGATATGTGTGTGCGTGTGTGTGTGTGCGCGCGTGTGGAACAGGAGACTGCAGAGAAGATTGCTGTAAAACAGTGCCTCCTTGAGTTGAACTCAAAGCACAGATGCCACTGGAGCAGAGAAATACAGATTATGAAGAAGTCAGTCATCAAACAGACCTTCTCATTGTTTTAAGCTATCTACACCAAAATAACTCGAACAGGGTGCATAACAGTACCGTAACCATCAGCTGTGTCCATATATGTCCTGTGATTCAAGTTCAATGAAATAGTGTTGGCTATGCTGACCATAACAAATTATTTCCTTCCTGCCTCCGTGTCCCCATCCATCTGTGTGTGTATTGATGCCCTAGGCTGAGTCATGTAAATGTGGTGAGGGCCAGGGAGGTGCCAGAGGAGATGAGTTACATTACTCTCAACGGCCTTCCCATGTTAGCCATGGAGTACTGCACCAAAGGAGACCTGCGCAAGCGGCTCAACAAGCCAGAGAACTACAGCGGACTGAAGGAGAGCGAGATAGTCTCACTCCTTAATGACGTCGGTAATGTAACCTGAACCTAAAAATTGTATCTGTTTAACTTATGTTTAGGTTATTCATGGTTAATTATGCTTTGGTATAGAGTACATACATGTATGTTCTCCTGGAGTTATTAAGCGTACTCTACCATACAACCCCAGGGTCCGGCATCAGGTACCTCCATGAAAATAAAATCATCCATAGAGATTTGAAGCCAGAGAACATCGTACTACAGGAGACCAATGGGAAGGTGAGGGCATACACACAAGCAAATACACACGCCTCTAACCCTACTTCGATGCTGTATAACATATCTGCTGTTTTTACTCTACTTTACTCTACCGTAGATTGTACATAAGATCATCGATCTGGGTTATGCCAAAGACCTGGACCAGGGAAGTCTCTGCACTTCCTTTGTTGGGACTCTGCAGTATCTGGTGAGAAGCTCTGTACCTCTCAGCTTCTTACAAGTACTGACACAGATGTGGGAGAAAGACACTCGACAGCTTACTGTGTGTGTGTGTGTGTGTGTGTGTGTGTGTGTCAGGCTCCTGAGCTGTTTGAAGAGAAGCCCTACTCATTTACAGTGGACTACTGGAGTTTCGGAATCATCATTTTTGAGTGCACATGTGGCTTTCGTCCTTTTTTGCACCACTCAAACCCTTTACAGTGGTGAGTACATTTCCTTCTGGTCCATTGTGTGTCTTCTACTTCCTTTGCCAGTGCCTATAATAATGATTTATTTAGCTATTGTATTCAAGTGTGTATGTGAAGAAAAACGATATCTTGCTTTCTGTTAATGCACCTTTGCCCTACTGGCTGCTGACTGTGCTTGTTTCTACAGTATTGGGAAGGTGAAGAACAAAGGTCCTGACGACATCATGGCGGTTGAGGATATGAACGGAGAAGTCAAATTCTCAACACACCTGCCCTACCCCAACAACCTGAGCAAGTAAATCAGCTTGACACGACTTAGCCAGGACTACAATGTAATGGTACACCATCAAGCAGTAGTTACTCGAATCTGTGGGTGTGTGTGTGTGTGTGTGTGTAGGGCTTTGTTGGAGCCGGTGGAGCGTCTCCTGAGGATGCTGCTGCTGTGGGACCCAGCTGAGAGGGGTGGAGGGCTGGAACCAGACATACACCAGCACGTCTGCTACACTGCTCTGCAGAACATTCTGGAGATGAAGGTAGACACACACACACACACCAGATAGGGTATGATCTATGTCATATTCACTTTCATCTTTGTACGGTCGACAAAGGGTCTGTTAATCAATATTACCGCAGAATTAATTGTGACACCTATATTGGAAACTATAATCCCGTCAGTACTATAAATGTATGTAGAATTCTTTTTGTAGAAGTGGATCAGACTTTAAATGAAAAATGTCCTAGCTGGCACGCTGGGTAGGGTGTGTACCATATGGGCTGAGGCCCTCACATAGTGGCCCAGGTTCAATTCCGTCTCGGGCCATTTCTGCATGTTTTCAGTTTTCTCTCTCCCTTATATTTACTCTCTAACAGACTGTATCCAATCAAGCTGAAAATATATGTAAAAAAAATATGAACAAATCCCCATCCTCCAGGTGATCCATGTGCTGGACATGTCATCAGCCCAGCTGCACTCCCTGGTGCTGGGGAGTGAGGAGGGCCTGCATTCCCTCCAGCAGCGCTTGGAGACCCACACTCAAACACACATCCCCCCCCTCAGCCAGGAGCTGCTGCTGGATACTGGAGTCTCCCTGGACCCCCGACCACCGCCCGTCTACTGCCTCCCTGATGGACCGGTGTGTTTTTACCCTCTCCTTCCTCTTAAATTCTGATGACCAGGAATTGTCCTCACCCGTACTGCACCGACAACTTCAGGAAGTACAATGACAAAATAATCTAACATACGCCAAACAGTTCAATGACTGTGGTGATGCTCTTTCCTCAGCGAGGGTGGGACAACTGCTTACTGTACCTGTTTGACAAGAGCCTGACGAAGTACGCCGGCCCTTTCACTCCTAGACCTCTCCCTGACAGCGTCAACTTCATCGGTAGGCTGCCAAACACCAGCTGCAACACCACTACATCAGTCTGATTAACGGGTATGCCATGGGACACTGTAGTGGGGCAAAAATTCACGTTGTGAGCATGCAAACACTTTGTTTGAGTTTGATACGACCAATGACTCCATCTGCTGTAAAGCCGCCTGTTGAAATGAGGTTGAGATGACTCTGTGTCAGTGCCCACGTGTTTGTAGCCTGGAACGTGGCCAAAAAGCTAGCTACTCAATGGCGGTATTTGTAGCCACGTAGCTGTTCAACCAATTCAACTGTTGAGTTGATGCGCGTGTGACTCGGTCCCATCTTTAATGGCCGCCTGTGTTTGGCTCGACTCAGTGAGGGAGACTAAGACCCAGCTGCCCCTGACGGCCCTCAGGAAGGTGTGGAGGGATGCGGTCAGCTACATCTGTGGCCTCAGAGAAGACTACACCCGCCTGTACCAGGGACAGAGGGCTGCCATGTAGGTTTATACACAGTCAGAACTCATCATATTTTTGGCAACTCAAGCGTATTTTGGGGAAATGTAACTGCTTCAAATACTTTTAACTCGGACAAAACCGATTTTATTTTAAGCATTAGCTTTGTGTCAATCTTTCAGTATTTTGTACATTTGGAACAAGTGAGTTGAGGTTGAGTCATTTAAATATGTTGTGCGGAAATGTAATTATGAGTGCACACGTGTCCTAGATGTCTATTTTGCAATGTCTTATTTGTGTGTGTGTGTCTCTAGGTTGAGTGTGCTGCGTTACAACACCAACCTGACCAGGTATAAGAACCTCCTGTTCTCCCAGTCCCAGCAGCTTCGAGCCAAGATGACCTTCTTCAGGAGCAGCATTCAGCACGATCTGGAGCTGTACTCCCAGCAGAGAGACACTGGCATCTGTGAGGGCGCCTTGCTCACACCCTGCTGTGACCACCCTGCACACTCTAATACTCAACAAAACCATACACTCACACAGCACAGTATTAATCACAAACGCTACAATACTCTAGAATGTTATTAAGGGCAGGTTGGTCTGACCTTCTCTCAAGGCAGGTTCAAACACATTGGCCTTTGTTGTGAAGTATTGTTCGATTGCATGTTGAAATGGTCAAAGCAAATACGATTTGATTTGAAACCCAGTGAGCCCAGTGAGTGAACTCTACTACTTTGTTGTTTATTCCGTGTGCTGTAGCCTCAGAGAAGATGCTCAAGGCATGGGAGGAGAATCAAGAGAAGGCAATGGAGTTTGGACAGGTAGATTCAAGTGTACTCTTGTATTGGTTTTACTCTATTTTCTTTTTACAAATCTACTCATCTTTACCTCACTGTTCTCTACTCCTTTACTCTAAAGCTACTCTTCTGAAAAATTCTCCACTCATACTTACTGTACTGTGTGTGCGTGTGCGTGCGTGTGCGTGCGTGTGTTTAGGCAGCGGAGGTGAGCTATCTTGATGAGGAAATTGTGTCTCTCCATAATGAGATTTTGGAGCTGGAAAGGAGTCCCTTTGCCAGGAAACAAGAAGACATCATGGAACAGATGTTCGTATCAACGTCCACTCCTTTTAATCAACGCTGGCCTATGTGTGTTTGTCCTATTTGTAATGTTTGTCCTGTTTGGGGAAGGTGGGTAATATAAATGTTTGTTTTTCCTCAGAATGGAGACGGCCATTGGCCTCTACAAGAAGTTGACCCTCAAATGCAAAAGTGAGTTGGATCCCATGACAGGCAGCTGAGGTGTGCACGAGTGGGATGTTGTTGAAATCAGCTAAGGTTCATTCTGACGACACAGAATGCATGCTGTGTGTGTGTGTGTAGGTCCTGACCCCCCTCACGGCTACAGTGACAGCTCCGAAATGGTGAAGGCCATCATTCAGACCATTCAGAACCAGGATCGAGTCCTTCGAGACCTCTACACGCACCTCGGGTACGTCACACACACCTCTACGCGCGCCAACACGGGCACTTCTTCAAACATGCACGCGCAACATTCTTTGACGCACACTCGTACACACGCATGCCCCACACACACACCTCATCGAAACGGTTTCCCGCGTCTCTGATTCCCTCCGTCTCTGCTTGCCTCTCATTCGCTCCGTCCCTCCTCCCAGTAAGACCCTGCTGTGTAAGCGGCATATGGTGGATCTGTTTCCCAAGCTGGACGTGGCAGTGGAGGGCATAAAGGCGGCGGAGAACGCCGTCATGCAGATGCAGATGAAGAGACAGCGAGAGTTCTGGCACCTCCTCAAGATTGCCTGTGTGAGTTATGGACACGCCGATGCTCCCGCATACAATGTACTGTATATATACGTGTCTATATATATATATATACTCGGGTACACACACACACACACACTTTTGGATGAACCCACTTGTCTGTGACTCACCAACTCACGAATGGGAAAGGAATCGTTTCCATTCATTTACTTGAACTGTGTGTTTGTGCGCGTTTGTGCATGTGTGTAGGCCCAGAGCACCAGTCGCAGCTCTCTGTCGCCCCACACCGAGGCGTTCAGCCCCCCACAGTCCTCCACACTGCATGTGTACCAGCCTCCGACCAAAGACGGCCTACCTCCTCTCAACACGTTCCTGCCAGGTGCTAACGACCAGTGAGGCCAATGACATCAACATATTAAATCATATCACACAACCGGTGTTTGAAGCACTGTCATGTCACTCTTCTCTCTGTCACACACGCGCACATTTTCTTTTTTTCTTCCCTCTCTTAGTGAGTCAGTTTGCCACCTGTTAGAGGAGAACCAACGATACCTGACCACGCTGACGTCGCTCATGCAGAAGACGGCTCAGCACATGGAGCACAGCGCCATGGTACATGTTTGTGAGCGTGCTGTATGTGAGCGTGCTGTATGTGAGCGTGCTGTATGTGAGCGTGCTGTATGTGAGCGTGCTGTATGTGAGCGTGCTGTATGTGAGCGTGCTGTATGTGAGCGTGCTGTATGTGAGCGTGCTGTATGTGAGCGTGCTGTATGTGAGCGTGCTGTATGTGAGCGTGCTGTATGTGAGCGTTAGTCGGCAGTACTCATGTATTTATGTGTTAACGTGTAAAACGTATGTTTTACTGTTTTGTATTGGCTTGGTTTATGTTTGGCTGGTATTTCACTAGTAAGGCAGGCGTTATGATGTGCATGTAGTGTTAATGGACCATATGCAGAGGCATGTCTGACCCTGTGACCCTGCCTGTGTGGCCTGCAGGAGCAGGACTGGAGCTGGACCCAGTATGGATCAGGGCTGCAGGCTTCACTTCAGTGGTTTGAGACCCGGCAAAGCCCCGGCTCTGTGAAGGCTACTACCTCAATGCCATAAGCCTTCGGATGAACGTGGACTTTTCAAAGTGCTTATTTGGAAGGAACTACGGCTAGATTATGTCTGTATGCATCTTACATATTTCAACACAGACTGGAGGTCTGCATAGTTACACGACAGAAGCTGAGTAATCTAATGAGGCAATGTTAAAAAATGTGTAAACATTGTGAATAAAGCCATAACATGTGTCTGTGAGCACATATCATGCATTTTACAGACACCATTAGGATGATGCATTTGTAAAGTTGAAATACTAGCATGTAAGACAATGAAGTTAATTGAGATATGTTGCAACCACAATGTATTCTTATTTCATTGCAGGATATGACGAGTTTACATTTGTGTGTTTGTATATGGATGTGATTGATAAAGTTTTAAAGAAGATAATATTGGACTATATATATTGGACACCGAAGAATAATAAAAAGTCCTAAGATAAGGACTTATTGCCAATAAGTCCCTATCTGGTTTACTCAGTTACATTTCACGTTTTGGTATTAATTTCGTAAGACCGTGAAACTCGAGCTCCACGTCTGTCGTCTATCGTATCGCTTTTAATGGCAGATTGCAACCAACGTTAATGCACGTCAGTCTTCCTTCTCTCCACCTTTTAGTAAAAGTTTTAGGTTTTCAATTCTAACCCGGAAGAGCTGAAACGGTTAAGCGAGTGTATCGGTATCTAACTAAGATTGCTTGGCTGTCAGAAGTGAAAACACCCGTGGGTGGTGGAAAGGGGGATGGGTCGCTGTGAACTGATCGTAAAGAGAACTGATCAATAGACTGGTAAAATTTCATTTTCATCGTAATTATGTTATTAGCTCAGCTAATGTTAGCTGAGTACATCATGTTAGCTAGCTTTATTAAGTTGCTTGCTACCACATTACACGCAGATTGTCGAAGTAATTGCTAGCTAGCTAGGTTTGCGAGCAAGCTAATGTAGCTTGTCTAGCTAATGTTAACGTGCGTCATAAATTGGACATGTAGGCTACATTGTAGGCTAGCTAAATCATAGGTATCTGCAGGTTAGCCAGCTTAATATTTACGTTGTACACAATGCATATTATGTGCAGCGCTAAAGTTGTTAAACACAGATTATTTATAGTCTAGTAGAAGACCTTTATTGTGTGAGTGGCTGCATTTAGCTAATTTACGTAGCCTAGCTTAATGCTAGTTAACCTAATACCTAATAAGAGGGCAAAGTAATTGTATAAGCGCAACGGGTGGAATTGTCTGATAAGGTATTTGGAATTACTTTATATCTGCTGGCTATCCTTTGGGCTGTAGTCAGATATGTTACAGCAAGATATAAAGTAAGCTACAACAATGACTAGTCTTGTGTCTACGTGCCAGGTGTGGTGAGTCCTGCAGGTGAGGATGACGATGGCGCATGTTGGGGCAGTAGTGGCAGCAGTGATGGGGCTGATGGCTATCCTGCTTCATTCATCCATCCATAAGATAGAGGAGGGACACTTGGCCGTTTACTACAGGTAAGAGCTATCTCAGCTTCAACATGTAGCCTAATAATGCTGCAACACTCTCTTCCTTCTCCTTTCTACTTTCAAAACGCTCATTTTTCACAACAATTGATGTGAGAAGTGTTTGTCAGAACAGAGCTTTGTGTTCTTACAGGTCCTGTGAAAGGTTTGGCATTTTGGTTGTTGTGACTGCACATTGCTTACATTGGTGTTATGTGTTTCAGGGGAGGAGCTTTGTTGACCACGCCCAATGGCCCTGGGTATCACATAATGTTGCCCTTCATAACCACCTTCAGATCTGTACAGGTAACAGTAGCCAGCTCTTCAGACACAAACCCTAGTTTGCTAGAGCAGGTCAGTTACTATTTGCCAAAGCATGGGGTGGGATCAGTTTATCTCATCGAGTGCAAAGAACAGAACAAGTGGATACTGATGGGTGTGAACCAACAAGATTAGTCAAACTCACATTAAGAACTTTCAAATGGTTGCTGATAGCTAAAACAATACAAGGTTAGCGGATTCATATCTGGCTAAATAAACAGCCATATCCGATCCTACAGTGTAGTGCTGGTCAGTGACTAGCTCCTCTCACGGTTCTGTTGCTTGTTTTAACAGACAACTCTCCAAACGGACGAGATCAAGAATGTGCCTTGTGGAACCAGGTAACTGGAGGAGGGTCAGGCTCGGGCCCTGTGTATGTGTGTGTTTTTTTGTAATTAGGGCCTCCTAACATCCATGTTCTCTCCACAGTGGAGGTACGATGATCTACTTTGATAGGATTGAGGTGGTCAACATGCTGGTCCCTACTGCAGGTAACACCCTCGGAACTACACTTCCCATAACCCCACTCCCCTAAAAGTGACTGGGAAACTGGACGATGCAGTTGATAATGTTACAAGTCACTCCAACCTAGTCTTCTGTTTCCTCAGTGGTTGACATTGTGAAGAACTACACAGCTGATTATGATAAGACTCTCATCTTTAACAAGATTCACCACGAACTCAACCAGTTCTGCAGTGTGCATACCCTACAGGAGGTCTACATAGAGCTGTTTGGTGAGAATACACACACAGACACAAACACACACTCTCAGGAAGACAAAACTGTTGTTTTTTTAAAGTTCTGTTAATGTCTTTCACAGACATCATAGATGAGAACTTGAAGATCGCCTTGCAGAAGGATCTCAATTGCATGGCCCCTGGACTTACAATACAGGTACACACACACAGGACTGCTAAGGCAATGCTGGGTGCTTGGCAATCTAACAGGTTTGAATGTGCTGTAAATATTTTCTTTCTTGCTGTGTTGTAGGCGGTCCGTGTCACAAAACCCAAGATCCCCGAGGCAATCAGGAGGAACTTTGAACTCATGTGAGTCTTTTAATGAGTGCATGCGCATGTGTGTTTAGCTTGTTCAGGCTTTGTGTTTTTATTTATATTACAGCATCGTAGCAGAGACACCCACACCAACTGTGGGCTGCAAAGTAGCAAACACGTTGACTTTCAATGTCTTTGCCATTCTCCTTTTCTCCTCTCTGCCTCTCTTTCCCTCCGTCTCTCTCGGACTAGGGAGGCCGAGAAGACTCGTCTGATGATAACAGTCCAGACTCAGAGGGTGGTGGAGAAGGAAGCGGAGACTGAGAGGAAGAAAGCCATCATTGGTAAGGCTTGACATCCTCCCGTCCCATGCCGAACCATAACACCGCGCCCCCTCCAGTGTCCAATAGAAATGCCACGTTGCGTTACCCTACCTCTTCGAAGTTATTCATTACCCCTAGCAACATGCCCGCATACCATAAAGTTGCAACCATCGGTAACCTAGCAACGTGCCCGTGAACCTTGACCTACAGAACTTTGTTCTATAAGACGGGCCTTTTTGAATTTGCTTTATTACATGTAGCTTTGTCCAAATGACCTTTGATAAGTTACAAAAGTTTCCTGGAGCTTGATCAATGTAAAATAAAGAGCCAAATATAAAACTATACTTTTTGTCTCCCCCCTGTCTCGCAGAGGCTCAGAAGATGGCCGAGGTGGCTGGGATCCACTTCCAACAGAAGGTGATGGAGAAGGAGACAGAGAAGAGGATTTCTGAGATAGAAGGTCTGTGTCTGTCTGTCTGTCTTCGTAACACTCGTCTGTGTTGTGGCCCCCTGTGTTGTACAAAGCGTGATCCCCCCCCCCCCTCTGTCTGTTTCAGACTCTGCCTTCCTGGCGAGGGAGAAGGCCAGGGCTGATGCTGAATACTACACAGCTGCCAAGTTTTCTGAAGCCAACAGGGTAAACATGTACATACTTCTCTTTTGCTCTCGCTCTCGCTTGGTCTCTCATACATCATCCCTCATCATCCATCTTCTCTTTCCCTAGTTGAAGTTAACCCCTGAGTACCTGGAACTGATGAAGTACCAGAGCATAGCAGCCAACAGCAAGATCTACTTTGGCCAGGACATCCCCAACATGTTTGTGGAGGGCAACAACAACAGCCCCTCCATCGCGGAAGCGGACGCCCTCCCGGACGCCCAGCTCCGGGAACACTGAGACACCCAGCCTGTCTGCCCCCCTGTCTGTCTGTCTCTGGGCAGGGAGGGGGGAGGACGGTCACACTTTGTGGGGGAGGGAGGGGTGTGTCTCACCAGGGAAGGCATGAACTCTGATGGCTTCAGGGTGGCAGAGCTGCGCAACTAGCTTGGTGGGAGTAAAAAAAAAAAAAAAAACTACAAAAAAAAACATGCTTTGGTCTTAAACCTCAAGGGGCTGAGAGAAAAAGACAGACGGGGAGAAAGAGGAGATGGAGTGAACAGAGGGAGGAAAATGGGACGGGGTTAGAGGAGAGAGGGAGGGAGGAGGAAAGAGTGCATTCTGCTGCTCTGTGTGAAGATGCCGTCTTACAAATAGACACCATGATGGAACAAGCATTATGAACGCCGATGCATGGATGAGTCAGGTCCTGAGAAGTCAACGAGACGGGATCTTCTCTTGACGTTTGTCCCAGTCACCCTACTTTACACGTGCTTGCATTTTAATGCAACTTCGGGCTTTGCTTTTGAAAGCTTAATTCTTTTTTGGGTTTGTTTTTTGGTGTTTTCCTTTTTTATGCAGGAAGATTGGATTTGTTTGGAGATTGAGCGGTGATCGATGTTGATTGAGCCTTTCTGTCTGTGGTTTAGTTTAACTGGAATCCAACAGGTGACACTAATTATAACCGGTCTCTCTATTTCTGGGATGTGTTCAGATCAGGGACACTCACCTGTTTTAATTAAGTTCTTAGGAGCAGAGAGAGAGAGAGAAAGAGAGAGAGGTGAGCCTTCTCCCCTAGACGGTGCATCTGCTCAGTTCAACACTACAACCCAGCACTCTCACTGATGGGTACTGGAGAAAGAGGCGTTAACCTGTATTAACATGTATTAAGCACACACACACACCCCTCACAACCCATACAAATACAATCTTAAGGGCCAGAGCTGTATGTGCTGTTTGGTGTTAGTTTTGTATTGGCTTACCTGGAGTCTTGAGTGCTGGTTTACAGTAGTATAGGTGTATTGTCATTGTATTTAGTGTAGTTGGTGGGGTTGGTGGTAGTTTGTGTGCAGTGCGAATCCGTGACCGGAGAATGACTGAAAATACCCACACTAAGACCAGCCCTGATGTAAACTGTGAAGCAGACAGAGAGGAAGCACTAAATCAAGGGCTGTCCAAACGAGAATCCTCGGAAGAGAATTGTCCTTTCTATTCTCACGTCCGTCTATAAAAGGGATTTAATGATGTGGTTGCAGTGACCCGTCGTTTCCAGGCCTGCTGATTTAGACGGCGGCGGCGGCAGGGCTGAAACGAGCCGTGTCCCTGCTCCCCCCTGCCTGTTGCCCTCAGGAAGAAGGCTGGGAGGATGGGACACAAGTCCTGGTCGTGCGACGCCTCCGATTGACTTTCAGGGGTCCCCCTTCTCTTTAGTGCTGATTGGAGCTTACAATCACCCCACAGCAGTTTACACACACACACACATACTCATATGCAGGTACAGTGCCACAGCAGACAGGTTAAAAGAGATAAGGCTCTGAGATTTAGACTTTAGCGAAGGTGACAGACTACTGATGAGCTTATATAGGACTAGTGCTGTCTGGCTGGTAAACACCACTAACACAGTGGAAGCTTCAACCTGTGGTTAAGATATAGGCCTACTGACGTTTACTTGATCTAAGAATCTGCATTAAAGACTGTTCTCGTGATTTGGTGGTGGGTTCAAATCAAACATACCAAGGGGTTGTAATTGAGATACTCAAAGGAGGATTCATAACCTTGTGAATGTTACTTTTGTACAATCTGCCTAATTTGGACTATGTCTCATTGTTTTAAAAGATTTATATGCAAGAAGTTTTCATCAAGTTTTGACAATGTTCGTTTATGTAAAATAAAGCCTATTTTGATACCACATACTTGTGTCGTGGTTGGCAGTTTATTCCATTTGGAAACAGATGTAGTATTCTTAATGTCCACTAGATGGAATACTATAGTTGTGTTAAAAGACTTGAATTTATCCAGGGTTTTGCTTTGTTCTTGTGTTTTTGTGTTCACAAAACACTGACACGTCCACATTCAGCATTTCTGATGATGCAAGTTGTCAGGGGTTTTCCACCCAAGCTGCAGAATATCTATTAAGGATTTTTATTAAAACATGGTGTTATTGACCATGAGAATCCACACAGGCTGGAAACTAATTTCCTGAGGGGACTTAAGAAGAAAACAGTTGTTGATAATTTATGTGCTTTTCTTTTTTACGATTTGTGCGTGTTTATTTAAGTGTGTGTCTCTGAGAGAGACAGGGAGAGGGGGAATGATTTTCACTGTGGATGGGCTGTGGTTGCATGAGTATGACTCAAGTTGCAGGCACACACGCATTCAATCATGACAAACACATCTTTTAACTCTCAGTCGCTTGTTTTGTCCCATATATCCATTACTGTGATATGAGCACTTAGGGCTATAGTCATCAGCTGTGAGTGTGTGTTTGTGTATGAGACAAAAGGAAAGTTTGTGTGTTTAGTGTGTGCGTGGATGGCTGTGCGTGTGTGTTTATGAGAGAGAAAAGGAGAGTTTGTGTGTGTGAGTAGATGGCTGTGGCTTTGCTTTGACTAACCGCTGCTCAGTTCCTCCTGGGGTCTCTGCCTCACTCCCTAAACGACCCCCACTCCCTCTCTCCTCAGACCATAACTCTCCTGGATGCTGAGTTGGCGCTGCAGACCCTGCTCCTCCTACCAGAGTATTTGGCTGGAGTCTGACTCCTGACCCGGTCACCGCTGGACTCGGAAGTCTGGAAGTGTCTCCTCAGGAATTGTATGAGATGAGGAATTGTGGCTGTGTTTGTGTGTGTGTCTGAGATAACAAACGGCTGAAAGAGGGAGACAGGGCTTTGTGCAGAGACTTTTCCATCAAGTCTGTGGGTGGAGTAGAGTGTAGAGTAGCCATTTCTGTAGTAGCTCATTCTGGTCTTTTATTATTATTCACACGTGCGCACACAGATTTAATCGTTGGAAAAAGTGTGATGTGCAGAACTGAGACCGATGATCATATCAGGGATCCAACAGAATATCAACACTGTGTTTTAAGCCCATCCCTTAGAGGAAATGAGGTCAAGGTGAGTTGTGCCACTTCCTGGATGGTCATGGTTTCCTCCATCTTTCCTGTATCCTTCTGGTGTGTGATCCCACCCTGGCCAGATCCCCCTCCGCCCAGTGGGCACAGACCCCAGTCTCAGCTGAGTGCCCAGGGTGGAGGAGTCACAGTGGGGATATTGTGGGAGGGAAAAGAGTGGGGTGCAAGGGCCAGAAAACAGAGCTAGAGGAAGGAGGGAAGGACCAATGGTGGAGAGAATGGGGGAAGGAGAGAAAGACCAGGCAAAAAGGAGAGGAATACAGGGTACATTGTTTTAGCAGAAATGAAGCAGGGAGAATAGTGAGACGTAGGCCTCTATTTCCCCAAACAACCGGGTGGCAACCGTGACTCAGTCTACCTATCACACAAACCTCATTGGCAGCACAGGGCACCCACACATTCCAATCCCGTGTGTGTATGAGTGTGTGTGTGTGAGAGCCTTGTTATAGAGGGAAGGGGAATGGCGCTGGTGCTGTTATCTTATCACTCACGCTCTCACACACTACCAGTCATTTCAAGATTACACCCAGAAGAAAGAGAACCATCCCTGAAAGGCCTCACCACCTCCAGGCTGCCCTGCTCCCTGTGGGTGATTCACCCTGATAACACCCTTCAGGGCTCCTATCCCTGTGTCTCTCTATCCCCCACGGGGGGATTTTCTTCCTGATGAACTGTCTCTTCCACCTCCATCCATGTGGTCATTTCTCACAGGCGTGCCAGTGTGTTGAGTCATCACCTGGACTATTTAACCCTTGTGCTGCCTTCGGGTCACATGACCCAAAGGTTCATAACGAACCATCGTTGTGTTTACCCAATTTTACCCAATACAAAAACAAATACAAATTATTTTCTTTTAACCTTTGCAATGTGGGGGGGTCTGAGACAGCCCGACGGTTAAAAGAAAATGCTTCACTTTGTTTTTGTATGTGGTAAATTTGTCGCAATACGACGGTGGGTCACAATGACTGATGGGTCAGAATGACCCGAAGATAACACAAGGGTTAAAACGTTTCTTGTTGGACAGTGTATGGACAGGGTTGGGCTGCTATGTTTTTTGGGGGTGCTTCATGAGTAAGTCATCACAGTCAAACAAGACATCTGAGATCCAGCTGGACTAGATCAGCACCCCAACAGGGTCCAAGAAGACTTTAAGGAGATTTTATCAGGTGTTATTCTATACTGGGAGAGAAGTAAAGACTACAACTTAATCAGACACATACTGGGTGACTTGGTCGGTGACTACACTTATCTGGTGTTATTTGACAAGGGCAGGGGCTATAACAACATAGATTGGCCTCACGTAAACACCAATTAGCAGCCCACTGAGAATGGCACCTAGGCAAAGTAAGGAACAATGCTGGGAGAGTTTTGAAGAAAGCTACTTACATCCCAGTAACGTATACTGGGCACTCCCACGCATGCATGCAAACACATGCTGTCCTCAAACATGCTTGAGCAAGACTAATAAGTCTTTTGAGAAGGTTTGTTCAGAGCCTGTGGATAGCAAATGCACCTCAGTCTCTCGTCACAGAGCACGGCCTCTGGTTTTCTAATCTAAGGTATTAGAAAAGAAAGTCTAGATATGGTAATGAATGACTTGCTTTCTGTAGGTGTCAGACCACATTCTATTCTGAGACTAGGAACAGTTGTGCTTCGTTAGAAGTTTTTTCTATTTCGAAAAGCGCAAACGCAGGAGCTACACTCGAGAGTTCTCGAGAGAGTGACGTCAACTTCTGAAATTGGACTTCTTCTTTTCTCTGCTCTCCTGTTGCTCTCATCTATCCCCTCTCTACTTGTCTTCTCTTCTCCCTCATCCTCTCACATATAGGCGGTGCAGCACAGTTGTAGTATCAGGCTGGATCGTTTATTTAGCTCTTGGTTTGGAGGTCAGGTAGGCTGAAGGCACAGAAGTAGCAACACATCAAATTCACAGATGACATTGATATAAAACACAGAATCACATGGTCTCATTGGTCATTAATAAACACGTTAAACCAATTATCAAACAGTGCACACAGCTATCTGATGCAGAATGACCCAAATATGTCATCAAAACAAACGTGAAAAACATCATCTTTAGTTTAGAAACATAAAGGAATATGGTTAAAAAAGAGGCATCTGTAATTCCACGAGAAATAGTATTAAAAGTAGAGAAAATAATGATCTTGTTATGGTATTCTTCCATCACCAATAATCTCCAATATTGGTATATTTAGACTGTGTGAAATAAACTTTATTGCAGATTAGGTTCTAGCCTAGTCTGTTTATTTTGACATGTTGGCTCTGGCCTTGTATCGCTCCAAATGACGTGTCAGATCTTCTATCCGCATGTCCTTCAGCTGCACCAAGTGCTCCAGCCTGTTCACCTTAATCTGCAGGATCTAAACACACACACACTCGTGAAAATACAACATAACTTGCTTAGTGAGATTGTAAATGCAGTGCCTTGCTGACTATCTGTAACATGTTGGCGATGAGCAGCTGTGCTAAAGAGGGCTCACATCTGCAGAGAGCTAACTGACTCAGTGACCGCTACTGGCTCAGCTTACCACACACACACACACACACACACACACACACACAGTCAGTCAGTCATCAATGTTTCATGTGAACTGGAACGTCCTTAGCAGGTCATCACAGGAAGAGGGAGTGTGTCACATTTTGTCAGCAATGTGTGTTTCCTGATTATAGAGGATGTTGCGCATAGCAGTGTATATACAGCGTGGGTGTAAGTATGAGTGGCTGTGGGTTAGTGTGTGGGTGTTTGTGTGGGTGGGCGTGGGTGGGTGTATACCTCCACAGTTTCCTGCAGGGACAGTATGGCCTGCTCCTTCTCCTCCAGCAGCAGTCTGAAGGCGGGGTCCATCTGAGAGCCCAGGGCCACCTGAGGAATGCTGTGGGAGCAGACACACACACCGGACTCAGCAACACGCAACCACATGCACTACTTGTTACATTGCATAACCATCACTGTATCTTTATTCGTTTACCGTATGTAGCTCAGCTTATCATTTTTTTTTTTTACAATGTAAGGTCTGGTTTATTATTATTTTGTGTATTATGTATTAAGTAAATAAATAATTATACAATGCCATGCTCTAACCACTGAGCTATACCCTTCCTATCTTTAAAATAAAATAAAAAAATATATGCTGTATATATACAGTATTCTAGTCTGTCTGAAGGTGAAGCATACACCAGGTATGCTGTGTATTTGCTGAGGCACCTGCTTTTGTCTTGACCAGCCTTCTCCTTCTTCCTCCCCTGCTCTTCCTTCGGCTGAGCCTCGATCCGACGGGCTTCTGGGGGGGAAATAAGGAAGCCAAGGATGGAAACACAGAGACACAGCCGTAGGCCTGACTCACACATCTCTCATAACAGTGTCACGACGGATTCGAGCCTTCTAGTCGTGGCAGTGTGGTTAGACCACCCGACAGGGTTGGTCAGCGGCAGAGACACGCTGGGGTTGATTTAACGACGGCCTGTGAGCACGGAGGGGTCGAGAGGGCGGAGGAGGACAAGACACGGCCTTCCCAATCGGAGAGAGAGATAGGAGTTGATGGGAGAGCTAGCCAGTGATAAGAACCATCTGGCGATGAGGGCTGATAGGATTCCTTTGTGTGAGCGTGAGTGAGGATGGAGAGGAAAGGAAAGAGGGAAGGAGACAGGAAAGGACAGAGGGGAGGGGGTGGAGGTTATAGAGAGTATACGGACAAAGGGGGAGGTGAGGTGTGGGAAACGGAGGAAAGATATGTCTGGGTCCCTCCCTCAAGGTCCTGGCCTCTTGATCCTCATTCCTCCTCTTATCTGATGTGGCACCTCTGTGTGTGCGTGTGTGCGGGGGGGAGTGGTTAACATTTGCTGACATTGGAATTCTGACAGCACCTCAGCAAAGATGTCAGATGGTTGGCAGTGGGACAAAGGTGACAGGAAACAGCCTCCCCAGACAAGAAATCTTTCTGTCCTTTGTTTGTCCCTCCTTCAGATGACTGGAGCACTGGGTCAGCACAACTCCAAGCATGTGCATATATATATATATATATATATATGTGTGTGTGTGTGTGTGTATGAGAGAGACACATCCAAATAACCCTTAACATGAAATCCAGTCCCCTGCCATCTGGGCAAATGTGCTTACTTGCTGCATGTCAGCTGAGCAGATGAACCCAAATACACACAAACACACACACACCTCACCACATGATCATGATCTGGCCTGCTGGACTCTCATTGAATTGATACCAGGAAGTGTCCATCCAAACAAACACATTTGTCTATTTTATCATTCTATTTACCACAGCCTTTTAGGATGATGAAAGTAAGCAATAATAAAATAATATAATGTACTACACAGTATGGTCATATCAGTGTTTTTCTCCTCAAAACTGTGCGTGAATTGGTGATGTTAGGTTGACAGGCATTAACATAATTTAATGTATTCAGTATTCCCTTACCCTTTGTTATGGTTGAGGTATTGTTGCCTGAAGCTCGAGAGGTTTTCTGATTTTCCTGATTCCGGATATTATAGTATTCCAGATCCTAAGAGTGATGGAAATAATGTATTTACATATTATGCATACTGTACATATTACTGGACACACACGCACGCGCGCACACACACACACACACACACCAGTAATGTGTCTCCAGCAGTGTGCTCCACTGGCTTTTCCTCAATCCTCTCTCTGAGGAAGCACAGCACAGGCTCTATCACCCCAGGGGCACACACTACAATCCTCTTCACTGTCTCCTCAGGCACATGGAAACTGAGCTTGGAAAACACCTTCCTACACAGAACAAAATCAAAAAACGCATGTTTATGGAAATCATGAGCTCTGGTTTCAGGACAAATAAACAAATTAGTACTCCGAGAAAGAGATTTAAGTGTCTGTTTAAATAGGTTTCATTTTTAATGCAGAACTAACTGGATTCCCAGAAAAAGGCCCCGAATATACTTTACTCTGCTTGACAAGATATGTTTTCAATGAGTGTCAACCTCAATATCGGGTCTCACTGCTATGTACAGCGGCATGGCTGTGTTCCAGACCAGAGGTCTGAGAATGCAAGTGTTTCCATCACAGTTCTCACGACCCATAGCAAGAGGATGTGGAGAGGAAAACATTGCTCAGAGCAGAGGTCAGTGTGCAATGCATGCAGGCAATGCATCTTACTGCAAACATTCCCATATTCTATTCCACACCAAGGATATACTGACAGAAAGGGTTTCCTCCTTGCCTGTTGAGAGTGCCCCAGTTGGTGAGCTTTTGCTGTGTGGAGTTGGCTGGGCTGTAGTTGTGCATTTCTACGAGCTTGGGAAAAAAATACTTCACAACCTCAGCAGCCATCACTGGAGGAGAGAGGGGGGGGGGGCACAGTTTTTGGTCAGACAGTGACAGTACATCATAAGCGTATAACATGGCTCTCAAGAAGTAGGCTAAATGTCGGCGAGTTTGCTTGTTTTGGCCAGCATTAACAGTGAGAAAACATGACCAGTTGTTGTACAGAATACATTGCCAAACTAAATCAACACTGCAGACCCTTTAAATGCAACACATAATCTGTGTCAAATCTACTGCATAGTAGTACTGTAGCATTGCTACTGGCACTAACTTTGACGTTAGCTAACTACCTCCATCGCTGAAGTCCCTTGTAATATTTCGTTTAGGTCTTGACAACGGTATTTTGTCTATCCAAGCATACAAATCTTGCAGTTTTTCTTCGTTTAACTCTTTATCCATGTTTTGTTACTGCCTTACATTAGATAACTTAGATATTGTTTCATTGGCTAGCTAATGTAGCTCACTTTTCCATCAACAGGTTGTTTAATTTGTTGCTTGGCAACCAACATCCAGGTATGGCAACTGAGAAAGGACAAACGTTTCTTCACCAGTTGTTTGCGCAATTTTAATTCACATTGGCCAAGAAGTCTAGGCCAACTTACATTTTAGTAATATATGCACATTTTATCATTGAATTCTTTCAATCACAACATGATTCTCAATATATAAGTCAAAACGTCAGTCTGACAGTCTTTTTTGTCAAGTTTATTTTCAGGTACAAAAATGTGCATAGAAATACAAGGCAAAACGTTCAGAAATTAGAACAATGGTTCAGACTGAGTCTAACAGACCAGCTGAATGTAACATCTATAAAAAATATCCCTTACATTATTCAAAAAATCAATAAAAAGTACATCAGCAGCAACATGTCAACAGACACAAAATAACAACACCTTAAGGCAAACCCTACACAGTAGTACAGGGTGAAATTAACAATGCAGTTTGGCCCTCTGTCATAAGAAGTCCATGCTCGTGCAAGGGGACAACAAAGGAGTCCCTGAAAATGGTGCTTTGTCTAAGAGGCGTACCGAAAGTTGGTGAAGTAAAAGGAAAGTCAGTAAAGAGTCAAAAAACTATAAAAAGAATGATTTGCTGTGCAAGTGCTTACTCATTAAATACAGAGGAGAAGTTCTTCTTAAAATAAAATCCACATCATCATCAGCATTATCTTCATGGCGGCATAGCCAGTTGTCAAAAAACAAGAAAGCGAAGGAGTGTGTCAATCACAGACACGTCCGCACGCAAGCACTTTCATACACTCACACAAGCCACACAAACACACACGCACAAGGCACAGACAGTGATCAAACTGCAAACTAGGCGAGGCTTAGGTAGGGGCTGATGTTCCTCAGAGCGGCTCCCCCTGCAGCAGACAGACTCTGAGGACCAGGTCTCCTCTGTTCCATGCAGGCCAGCTCCCATTCAGTATCAGGAACCTGGCATGCTTGACAAGTTGCTCAGCCAGCCAGGCCTCTCCCTGTGGGACAGCCAAAAGGCCCTCCTCTCAGACCATTTAAAAGGGTTTCACCTCAGGGTTCCTCTCCGTCATCTGGGTCTGGTGGGGGGCTTTAAGGCAGCCTTGCCTGCTGCCTGTATAAAAAGACACACGCACACACCAGGAATGAGTCAGTATTTCCTGTCTCTCACTCCCTCTCCCTGGCCTCCTCCCTTCGCTCTGTCTCTTTCTCTAATTATTTAAACCCTGTATGGTAACTCATATATAAAAACAGCTGTTTGCGGTCATGAAAAGGGATGGTTAAATGGTTCTGACTTACTCTCCAAACATCAGACACTCCCTGTGTGTTACATGTCTAAACGCCAAGACATTGTCCGGATAAGAGGCTTGGACCATAGGGATCTTTATATAGCTGAATGCCAGGAACAATGTCTGGGGTGTTTGAATGCCAGCCGTGTGCCCTCCCGTGCCCCTTCCTAATACGATTCCTATTTGATTTGAACTGGAAAATCCCTACTTTCTCTCCAGACTCTCCTTTCAAAAGGAAGGTCTGGACAAGAAATATAGGCCCCGCCCCCAAGGAAAAACACTACCAATACATTCAGTACAAAACAGAAACTGACCACTGTTCAATCCTTTTACTAAAACACTGTGTTATTTAATATTAGTGTCGAAATAATTACCCACCAGTTGATTCTGTTTCCATGGAGAGGGAATTACAACAGGCTTCACAGACGGTATAGGAGGCTTTGGCTTTGTGACCTGATAAAGGAATTATCAAATTATGAATTGCTTTTGCGACCTGAGTATGTGTCTGCGTGTTTGTGTGTGTATGTTCCTACCGATCTCGGGCTCAGAGGAGGCAAAGGTCTGGATGGAGGCTTTGGTTTAGGCTGGGAAAACAAGTCATTCAAGTAAGTATCTCCCTTAGCACTAGAAAGTCTCCCATGCAGTATTTATACAACTGGAGATATTCATCCTCACCTCTACCACATTCTTGACTGGAACAATTGGTGGTGGCAGACATGGTCTAGCAACCTAGGAGAATCAGTTCAACATCATCAATATGCTGCTCTTCTCTCCTCAACACAAGCAGAAATGTAGGTAGTACAGATCAGTATGTGTACAGTATGTGATGGTTATCAGTCGACTGTACCTGTTCTGTTTTATGCCTGGGGGGCAGCACTGAAGGTGTCTTCCTGGGGGGCTGTTGGAGACAGACATGGCTTCATGAAAACCCTGCAGCATTAACCCCCCGCCCTCAAACAAGCACAAAGGCACTGACGTCTAGCCAGATTATTAGTTCCCGTATGGTACCCCTTATGCAACTGTGCAACTACTTATCCACTATCTCCAGACATCCAACTATCCATTCACTCTTGTTATCCCCCAATGGCTGCACGCAAATTGAGTTACGTTGATATAAATGACACGAGCATCAGTCCTGTATTCTATGAAAGCCTATGAATATAAAGTACGCCCTTGCTGTTTCCAGGAAGCTAAGCTGATAAAGCCGAGAGCGAGTCCCACCTCGGGGGCAGGTCTGCTGGGGACCACGGTGACAGCGAGGAACTTGCACGGGGCCCGGCCCACCGACAGGGAGAGGGGGGCGTTGGCCTGGGTAGCAGACGACTCCACGAACGTGGGTTGGCTGATGCGAGGGGGTCCTTGGCGGGGGCTGCCTGACTGAAACAAGGGGTTGGACTGGCCCGAGGTGGAGCGCAGGGGGCTGTGGAATAGCACACAAGCAGGGAACAGTTGACTCCAGGGATGCACATGAACAACACTTTCTCATTCGTGGTTGTACTGTTGAATAGCAGAACATCTGTTCCACTATTCTAGATTTGTACTGTTAGTGTGAGACAGAACCAATGTTTGCCTACCCTTTAGAGGAATGTTCCTTCCTGCAGTTTCTCCTGAATCGCAGACCTCCAAAGACCAGGATGAGGAGCAGGAGGAGAACTCCAGCCAGGGATACACTGATGATAACTGTTTTCATCCCTGTTCACACACACACACACACACACACATACACGGCCATGACTACAGCATCCCTCAAGGGTAAATATGACATCTGACATCAACACAGGAAACAGACTCAACTGTAACCGTATCTGTTGAAACTATCGGGAAAATTCAATTACAGTCTGCCTGTTCAGTCATCAGAACAAAGTACAGTTGTTAAGACCATGGGAAAAAGGTTGCTCAATGAAAGTGAACCCAGACCACACACATTCTATTAGACACACACACACACACACACACACACACACACACACAGACACACACACACAGAGACACAGACGGATACAGTACCTGAAGCAGCCTGTTCTGACAGCTTCACATTACAGTAGGGCGGGGCCCAGCCAGGGTCACAATGGCACTGCTTCTCATGGTTGCAGACCTATCAGAACGCAGACGCAGTCAGCTACAAGCTTAAAGACACGCTCTCATAGGTCAATCTTTGATATCGTTGAGAGCTGTGGGAATGATTGCTATGCGTCACTGTCTCACCCCCCGGTTGTTGCATTTGGCAGAGCAGTCGTCTGTGCCATACACCTTAATGTCCTGGCAGCGTTGGTCATAGCACACCTGAGCCAAGAAAGAAGAGTCAAGGACCTCACATAAACACACATTAATGTTTCTAATCACTTCTACACAAGAAGCCCATATACAGACCAGAGACAAATAATTATCCATCACACATTTAGTATTTACTAAAACCTAACATTTAAGATATAAATGTTTACCTCCTTAGCCTGAATGCACCATTTTGTTTTGGATAAGGGACTAACATAGCATGAATTACATAAGTATATGAACATAAGTGGCATAGATTATGGGTTCAGGCCTCTAGTGTAATGTACTGCTGATGTATCTAGCCAGTGGATCTTGTACTTCGCAGTAGTGTAACGTTGTTTGGTATAACCAGGTTTTCTCACCATGTTGGTGCCACACTTTGTGCCGGTGGGCACCATAGTAATGTCCTCAGAGCTGTCTGTGGCATCCATGCTGGCCTCGTTACACTTCACTCCATTGAGAGTGTGGATGTACTTGTGACGTGTAACCGGAAACATCCGTCCACCGGTGCAGTACAGCTTCCCGCACCACATCTCCCTGGAAACACCACAACACAACATCACAGGTCAGCCCGTAAGTCAGTAACAACATTCCCCTGAAACAACATTTGACCAGAGTTCAAGGACTATCAGAACTATGCAGAATGTAACGAATACAATCAGTCGCCGTGTTGGTCAGCACAACCTACAGTTGTACGTAGAATAACTGGTTCATAAAAGTTCTACAAGACAGGAAGACAGTGCTATTGTGGTTCTTACTGTGGCGGACACCTCTGGGGTCCATACAGGCTCTTCCTGCACTGCTTGTTTGGCGACAGGAAACAGGCGTTGTCTGCCACCTCAGCATCTAAAACCATAGAGATAGAGGATGTAGAGTGACCTGTCAGGATCAAGAAAACAGGACAAACCCTCCACCCTGAAGCCTCTCATCCACACAGCATCTGTAAAGCCTCCTCTGTGATTCACACTGGGGAGCTGGTCTGACCTGGATTGAGCCAAGACTTAATCACAAAGCTCAATCTGTACATGGGAAACAAATTCTCAAATATGATCTTGATGAACACAGGGTCGTCGTGAGTACTTCCTGTTGTTGAAGTACAGTCGTGGGAAATTGAGTGTCACTCTACCTGGTCCCCACAGCCTCTTGCAGTGTTGCGTGTGCGTGGGACACTCTCCGTTGTGGCAGTATCCGTTGCCGCGGTTACAGGGCAGCCCGTTCTGAGTGTAGGAATCAACGGGGCACAGAGGGGAGAAACCAGTACAGTGTTCGGCCAGGTCACAGTCACCGGATCTGGCTCGGCACACGCTGCCTGTTGGCCTCAGCTAGGAGGAGAGGAGAGAGAGACCAGAGGAAAAGGGAGGGGAGGAGAAGGGAGAGGAGGACGAGAGGAAGAAAAGAGGTTAGGGAGCGGTCTGGAGGAGTAGCGGCCACCAAAAGAGCCGCTGCGGTTTGACACGCTCCTAGCAGTTACCGTGGACAGTGACGAAAAGTGAGGCGTGTCTGTTCATTTCCTGTGAAAAGTGACTTCAGTTACGGTTTCCCATCAGGGTCTTTCTGCTCGCTTCCTCTCAGCGATGCCACGCAGACTTCCTTCATTCAATATTCAACCACCAACTGCTGTACAGGGCGTCCGCAGTCCAACACCCACAAGTGTGTGTGTGTGAATATGGTTGTGCCGAGTGTGTGTCTGTTACCTGGCAGTCGTGGCAGCAGTCTCCTTCTGCACATTGGGCTCCGGCATTCAGTCTGCAGGTGGAGGCGTTGCAGCAAGAGTTCATGCATTCCTGTCGGAGAAATAACCAGGGCTTCAGTTTCTGTTTCCTGACACTGGACATGAACCGACAGACACATGGTGTGTGCGATGTCTAGAAGTCTGTGCGTGTGGGTGTGTATTGTATGTGGGGTCTGTACGTGTGTGTGTATGCATGTGGGGGGGTGTGTGTGTGCGCGTGTGTGTGTGTGCGCACGTACCTCCACAGTGCCACAGTCACACTCCTCTCCAGGCTCGACATATGCGTTGCCACACACAGGTCCCCCGTAGATGCGGTCCACAGAGGGAGAGTCCAACAGGCACAAAGGATTCTCCTCCTCCAGGAAGGTGCTGAGCTGCTGCCGGCTGCAGCTGCTGAACCCCTTCGGATAAACAAACCTGGACACACACCCGCGCACAATCCTTAGCTGCTAGTTCTGCTCAAACTGCGACTGGTGGTATTTGTATCGCACGTTTTACTGCTAAAGTGTGTTTGAACTCACCCAACTGTCTCAGCCATAATGCAGCCTTTGGCAGATGCCGACGATCCACAGCGGCAGTGTGTTGCATCATGGGACATTCCCAGGTTGTGGCCCAACTCATGGGCAATGGTAGAGGCCACTCCCACTGGGTTCTGGTTATGGTCCTGGAGAGATAAGAGGTGGAGAGGAGATAAGATAAAGGAATAGAAGGGAAGAGTAGAGAAGAAAAGAAAACAGAAGAGATGAGTGATGATCTTCGACATACAGCAACGCAAACTGTCCTGCATTTGGTCAGGTGACAGCTGCAGAAGACACCCACCTCGTTGACAGCCCCAGATATGATAGAGCACATAGATTTGGTGGGTGCCAAGCCAACAGTGGACCCTTGAAAATCCACACCTCTGAAAGAACGAGAGGAGCGATATTCAGAACGTGGCACATCAGAATCAGATGCACTATAACCACAAGTGTACATGCATCAATATCGTGTGTAGGGTTACAGTCAGTCCTGACAGTGACCAGACCAATCCAACAGTATTGAATGACATACATCAAATTCTACAGTGTATAAAGAGAGAAATAAACAGACATTTCATTGGCGAGAGAGACAAGAGACGGCTCGTTCATTCTTACGTGACGAACTGTGCATTGTCATGTTTGATCTTGTTCAGCAGGCTGTCCTGGCGCCACTGCAGGAAGCGTGTCAGGGTCTTGTTCGGGTCCGAGCTGACTTCCATCAGGTCTCTGTAGGACCACATCTGCAGACCCACCAGCATCACACGCAGCCCAACAGAGCGATACAGCTTGTCCACATGGTTGGCAACCTGGAGCATTCTGGCCTCCACCAATTTCCTGTCACCAAACTTCTTATACTGCAAATAAAAGGATGAGTCGATGTTAATAACACACTTTGAAGTTGATGATAACATGGAAGTGATGATGGCGTAGAGATAGTGATGTGTTCGGATTATTCTACCTACCTCTGTGTGGTCAACCACTATAACCATTTCCACGACCCTTCGCTCACCAGTCCGGGCCTTGGTCTGGGCCTCGCTTCTCTATAAAGAGGAGAGATTTTATTTATGTATAGAGTTTATGTATCTTTTCTGTTAGGGTTGTTTGTACTTGTGTCTAGTGATGGGGGGGGGCTTGTGAGTGTGTGTCTTTACCAGGCTGCCAAGATGGTACATCCCAGATGGAAGGGAACCATGGTCGTACACTGTGATGTTGTCATAGGAACAGGAGCTTCTCTTTCTCCTCAGGTGTTCCTGCCGATACACCGCATGGAGCTCCTCCCCTTCCGTGTGAGGCTCCTCCCCCTTCGACTGCTTTCCTGTCACATGGTCCCCTAGAGGTTCAATCAGGTATGACTGCTGAGCCACGTGCACAAACCCCCTGCACAAGAAAAATCAAACTCTTACTTGAGACCTTATATAAATAACATTTCAACTACAGAAATCAGAAAATCACTTGACCTAAAAAAGACAAACATAGATCTATGTTAGTGTAGCAAAAATAGACATCCCTGTTTGGACCATTGAACAGATTTGAGCAAAGACCAAAGAGCAAATAGGATGATTCGAATCACACAAGTCTGGTCCTCTCAGTAACGCTGTTGTGTGTCCATAAGGAGCTGATTAGGTTACAGGTTATCAGAGGCCGGGGGTAGACCCACAGCTTTAATGGTTTTAATGACCGTGTAAGGGGGATACAGGGATAGATCACTCATAGATAAAATTGATTATTTCAGGACCCTATCATTTCTCATATTTTATTTAAAGTATCTACTCCAGTCTATAGAAACTAGTTACTTTACATTGATTGAAAATAAATCACATATACATACAGAACCCTCGTGGATAACATAGTATTTCATGCTTTAATTCTGAGTTCTATAGAATCAATAATATTGCAGAGCATAACATAATTGAGAGTGCCACTCACTGTATCCCCGAGCACAGTCCCACACTGACGGAGGAGTCTTCCATATCCACAACGTGCCCATGGTAGTAACAGTGGTCCTGACACACACACAACCATTATTAGACGTGAGTCTCTTCCCAGTGATCTGACGTACAGTACAAAAGTGTTTTACTGATATGACCATGTAGCATAAATAATCCCACTGTCCTGCAGACGTAGACATACACAAGCAGGCTGGGACGTCTCTGGTTAGGATTAGTTATCGGTTAATAAAATAGTACCTCATGATCTGGGGTTGTTACAACCTCGGCACCGTCTTCTGAGTAGTGGGTCAGTGCATAATGCTTTCCGACAAGATCCCTGGGATGAGATGAAAGAGCTTTAGTGGTGGACAGATGAAGAGGGGGGTTGTGTTTGACAGGAGACTCTCTCCCTCCAGATGGTCCCTTTCCATCTCTGTACCATATTCTCAGATTACATTGAAATCTCACCTGTTCTTCTCTAAATGGAGAGTGTAGTTCTGTCCGTCTAAAGCGACAGAGTACTGGACTACATCAGGGTATGTCTGCACACAAACATGCAACACAGACAGGCATGTTTCAAAATGAGTAAGGAGGAGGCATTCCATATAGCAAAAACAGATTAAACTAAATTATTTTAACCACAATTTAATGACCGGGCAATACATTTGTACCTGTTGAGAAGAACTCCCTTGTGATTGAACTTTCAGTATCCGAGGTGTGACAATTTGGTAGTCTGTCACATGAGGTAATGTAGGAAGGCTTCTCACAAATATCCCTGAAATAATAAAAACCATGTTCAATTTGAAGAAAAAAAGAAAGAAAGAAAGAAAGAAAGGAAGAAAGGTAAAAAGGAATGAAAGAAAAATATATAATGTATATCCTACCCCATGAGGAGATACAGAAACAGAAGGATAAACAACGAGACCATCTCATGATGCTGCGGACAAGAGGTCTATTCTCCCTTCTCCTCGACTGACAATGGCAATGCTCGGCTCTTGGTCTGGGAAATCACACAGGCATACCGGAACCACGCCTCCCTGCCTTGTGCATTGGTCTCATATCCTGAAAGTTGGCATGAAGTAATCTGCTCTTCCGCCGGATCAGGACCGAAACTGAGTCAGTTAAGAGTCACATTTCCTGGAAGGTCAAGATTTTGATTCATTCAACTTCAAAGGAAATTCGTAATCAATGTTACTATCATCCATATTGTTTAGGCTACCATCAACATACAATTTGACAAGTAGCCTATCTTTAAATTCCAATCCGTTTTCTGTACGCTAGGCCATCTACAAACAGCACGTCCGCGAGAGGCCAGATCTGTAATGTTTCTATCGTTATGAGTAATTTTATTAGATTTGATAATTGTATATAGGCCTACATGTATGTTGGTTACATATTTAATCCCGGGGTCACTTGTGTTTAGCATAAATAAAGCTCTGGACAAGAGGACGTGACAAATTTCATGAACATGGAGTGCACTTTAATCGCCCTCTTGTGGTTGAAGTGGCAACTTGCAAGCAATACTTTTTGAGAGCAAATCAGGCTCTTATGCCGATGAGCCAATCATATCCGTGGCGCACGCCGATTACGTCATCATCCCATTGGTAGTTGACTGTATTGTAGAAGTTGTATCTACCTGAGATTATCTGGCTGTAACAGTGAACTGCAAATGAAAAACTCCTAGCACGACAATGTTGCAGCCTGAGTTAATACAACTTTTAAAATGTGGCAATATTATTAGCATAGAAGCGATTCCAACGTTGCCGGTAGATTCTAAATCGTGGCAGTGTAGAAGGTTGGAGCAGCCAAGTGGAGATAGCGGTACAGAAGAAGCCCATTCACCATTTACTTTCGGTCCTCATGGGATTCATCTCGGACAGGAACACGAAATATTTGAGGTAGGCTATTTATCTGGAAATCTATGTGCTGTAGAATTTGGATATTTTCAATTTTCCCTCTCAGAGAATTGAACTCGTCAACTAGCTTGAGCTTTCTACTCCTATTGGGTGGGCTCTAGCTATCAATTTGTGAATTATACAGAACAGAAAACATACGCTTGCTAAATCATGTATCCTGTCTTCCTGGTAGGATGGAGATATCCACAGACATCTGTATCTGCAGGATCTCAGCAGCAGCACTGCAGACGCAGACGACTCGCCGAAGCTCAGGTACTGTCAGTGGGCTGTCTGGGCTAATAGCCTTATCTAGTCTCCATCCTTGGTATCAAAACAAGCTTCCTGTTTCTATACAATCTCTATAAGAAACCTCTATCTTTCCTCCCCTGACTCCTCCCTGGCTCAGCGTGTCTGCGTTTGGCTGCCACATCTCAGGCTGCAACCAGGTGTTCAGCAGTGTTGAGGAATACGAGCACCACTACAACTCCCTCCACAGGCACGTGTGTTGCTCCTGCCAGCGCTCCCTGCCATCCGCCCGTCTCCTGGACATCCACATACAAGAGTGGCATGACCCGCTCTTCACCATCCTCACCCAGAAACAGGACATGGTAAAGCAGACCTTGGTCTTTAGTACTTTTTCGAATGCACATATATATTATATATAAATAAGAAGTATAAATATGGAATACTGAAAAACGTTTTGTCGTTGGAGGCAATCATTTTCACTATTGTATTCTTCCTCTTCTTTCTGCCTCTCCAGTTCCAGTGTTTAGTGGAGGGATGTGAACTAAAGTTCAAGACTGGTATACAGAGAAAAGACCATCTGATAAGGATCCACAAGTATCCTCCAGACTTCAGGTTTGACAAGGCCAAAAAGAACAGAAGGTAAATAGTGGGTGTACTCTACATGGGTGTTCTCATTGTGTCCAGCAGGTGGCAGTAGCACCTCTTGTTTCAAATGCAAGCGTCTGGCTCGCCGTGCTCGATACTGTACATGCTTACGGATCATCTATGAATGTGTTTCTATGGTGTGTTGGCCTCGGAGTTGACTACTTTGTCCTTTCAGAACCAAACATTTGAAGATCCAGCAGCCTACAGACAGAACTATGGAGGTATATGACGGTGTATGTGTGGTGGAGAGTGCATGTGAAGGTGCGTGCAACATGGCCTCAATCCACCCAGAGGAGGGGGAGTCCATGGAGGTCCCTCTCCCCCCGGAGGAGGCAATTTGTCTGGTCACTGGAGCTACTTCTGGTCCCTCAGAGATGAACACGGAGCATCCTGCTGGTCCCCCCACCCTCCCACACGCCACGGATCAACAGAAACCACGATACTCCTACAGGTCGGTGAGCTATGCCAGGAAAAACACCTCCTGTAATCTTTCTATATCCCTAAAGCTCGGTTCAGATGCGACTGTCAATACTAGACTAATCTATTTTTCTAAGTGTTCTCCGATTCATTTTTGAGGCGCTTTTAGTTCTATTTGTATTTTTCCGTTTGGCCGATGGAGTTTTCTGTTACATGCGATGTTCTGGTGTTGCAGGGTTCCTTCATCGGTGTGCTTCGGCAAGGGCTCTGTCCGTGGGTTTAGGGGTCAGGGAAGGAAGAAGTGACAAACCTGACCCGAGCTGGAAAAAAGAGGTGGGGTGATCTTCAATATTTCACTTCGTAACTACTTGGTTAGTCTGAAATGGGCACTGCTTGCATGTACAGCTTTGTATGAAGCTAAGGTTAATTTGATCATTTATCATAGCTTAGATTTTTATCGATTTACATATGGTGGCCCACATTCTGGGAGAAGTAATTATTTAGAAATAACTGATTATTCCTCAATACAGTCAACTCCACAAACAGGCCTACTGTATACAACTCTCTCAGTTCCAAAATGTATTAGTAAACTTCTATTCTCCTTGCTGTTTTATAGAGTATGTGATGAAGAAGCACTGAAGACCTACTGTATACAACTCTCAGTTCTAAAATGTATTAGTGAGTAAACAAACTAGTCTCCTTGCTGTTTTACAGTGTACGTGATGAAGAAGCACTGAAGATGACACCAAAATAACATTTAAAAGTACCAGGACATTTAGCTTATTCTGGAAATATTTATTCTACCCCAGTACAAATGTGTGGAATAATTCAAACCCTTTTTGTAATGTCAACCCAATCTGATCGTGTATCTCAGTGAGACCAGCCTGTATAAACAACATTTAATAAAATCTATGTACAGTTTTTGGTTACTGAACACTACAATTATTCTGTGGATATGACAATGGCTTCCTTAAATTGACATAATATGGGAGTTGACTGACAGACGTTATGGTCGCTCTGGATAAGAGCGTCTGCTAAATGACTAAATGTAAATGTTATACAGTATTCCATTTTATTTTTTTCTAACGAAAGATCTTTATTATTTTAGGCTAGTTGCATTATATAACATATAAATACCATACCAGTTATATTGCTGTACATTTTGGTTGCAAAAATAGTTGATACATTTTATTTACAAATTCCAAAAACAGAAAGTTTGCATCATAAAATGTGTTGGCTTGTTCCATCGGTTTAGTGAGTGCGGCCTTCAGATCCGAGTTAAACGCCACAAGCTAGACCAAATAGACATACACGTTTTTTTTCACGTTTTCCAATCTAGGCAACACCAAGACAATCTAAATTTTGAAACAATTGAGAAACCAGATCTGTTTGCTATTGGTCTTTATCTTGGCAGCACCGATAGCATATGTAGGCTGGTTAAGCGACTGCGTACATGTTCAATAATATGGTCGGTCGGAAGATGCCATTGGCTTTTTATTACAACTGATGGTTACAATAGGCCAACAAAATATGAAGGATGTCAATACTGTTCTCAGAAAAATACCTTAAATTTCAAATATACTTTACTTTAATTAACAAAGTTAGACCTTCAAATTAACCTGCGATTATGTTTTAAAATCCAGAAATATAACGGATAGGCCAAATGACGGGAATGAGGACGGTGCAACTGAGAAGTAATCCATAGCGAGTTTGCATGGAGAAAGAGCTCTATCTTTCTTCGGTCTTTCCAACATCTCAGTTAGTAGGCATTAAGAAAGGTAGTACATCCCATAGGGTCCACTGAATAGTCCGGGTACCGGTAAAGCTGGCCGTGGAAACGATCCGTTAACAGCGCCGTATAGAGACGGTGGGTTCATATGTGCGCCCAGAGGAAAGGGAAATGCGAATGCCGGGAGTAGGGGTTTGGTCGCCAGTTTCAGTTTCTCTATTTCGGCCTCCTGTAGTCTCTTCGCTTTGGCTCTCCGGTTCTGAAACCAGATCTTGACCTGGGTCTCTGTAAGGCTGAGCGAGTTAGAGAACTCGGCTCTCTCAGCAATGGATAGGTACTGTTTCTGACGGAACTTTCTCTCCAAAGACAGAAGCTGGGAGGTGGTGAATGGGGTTCTTGGTTTTCTGTTGTTCTTGTGTTTCCGCAGAGGGCAGGGTGGTGGACTAGGATGCCCTATAATATAATACAATTTCACAAGTTTAATGATTTGTGAGATTTAAGATAATGTGAAATTATGTTGGAACTTCAAACGTCATACAGTACTTGTAGGCAATTTTGACAAGATCATGTACAATTTGACAATTTGTTTGAGAAAAGAATACAAGATAGGCAGCAAACATTGCATTACATTTGAGTTGACACGTCTATAAACGGGATTTCTGATCGGTTGCCACCATAACAGATTAGGCTATACGCCTAATTGAAACAGAATCGTTGTGATATATGCCTATTATGGACTTAAATGATAGCCTACACTTAGCAAAGTAGCAAGCGTTTGAAACTTTTAGCCAACCCATTGCATGTAATCTTTATTATTATTTTTTTTGGATGGACATCTTATTGAAGAACACTTACTTGGAGGTGAAGCGAATTCAGCTTGAAACCAAGAGCACTGTTCCTTGTCCCCGAGCTCTACCGTCTCTCTCTTAGGGCTGTCAGACAGGTCAGCTCCCCCACTGAGAGGAAATCGCTTCTCCGCGTAAAGGCCCATTGGGGACCGACAAACAGTCACCTCTGTCTGGTTATTAGCCAGCCCTGGATCTGACGAATAGTGAGTCCGACCCGGCGCCCTGTTAGATATCAGGGACTCCACACTGAAAGGCAGATTCAAACTTTTGGTTTTGCATCGTTTCACTGGCGTCGCCAACTCGCGCGTCTGGAGTTCTGTTTCCTTGCTGTCGTCGCGATCATCTGGTAAGTCATCCACTTGAGCAGTGGCTGGTGATCCATGCGCAGGATTCATTACGCACGAGAGCGGGGCCATGCAACTTCTGTATCGAAGTCTATGGTAACTCCTCGACAGCCTGTTACTCTCCTGTCTCGGGGCGCCTCTCTGTGCCCTCTGAATATGGCTTCAACTTTTACGCACGAACGTTGCTACCCGCTATTAAAGTTCCACAAGTATCGCTGTGATCTTACCGCCTGCCAATCAGCGTATGAACCAATCACGTGACCACCCGGGCATGAGCTTTGATAGGCTTGTTCCCGAAAGGAATAGAGTATGATGAAGTTGCTGTTTGGGTGCTGCTCTGGGACCAGGGTTGCTTCGCTCTCTCTATTGAAAAACCGAATAATGATTGGATTGGCTGATCCTGGGTCGGTGCGCACTTGTTTCTCGATGAGACCCTTCAAGGTTTAGACAGCATGGATCGAGTGCCCCATAACTTTCATTGCAGTAGCGAGGTTGCATTAGGAGTCCTTTATGGATCTCAAGGCCCCCTTGTGTTGTTGTAAACCAAAGAAACACTCAATAAGGAACGACTGGTTGTTTTAAAATAGATACCAACACAAGTGTAATAAAAGGTGCCTTGTTTATCTAATAGCTACAATAAACCCAGCATAGCGAGGAAATGAATGATATTAAACGTTATGTCTCTATCTGTCATTTATAACGAAGCTTAAGAGTCCTTATGTTCCATTGCATTTTGGTGTATTTTCTTATGCATTTGTAATGCAATTACAATAACTCGATCACATGTTTTTCTTCGACTTATTTCGTTGTCATCTTTTTCAAATGTGACAAATCCTCTCATAAAACCGTTCCAGGGATGTGAAGCAATGAAGTATAATCGTCAGTCACGCTACATTAAAGCAATTTAAAGCTTGTATAGGCCTTTAAAGTTTCGAGCGCTTGGCAATCCGTCACCGTCAGTCAGTCAGTCAGTCACACACACACACATACACACACACAAACACACACACACACACACACACACACACACACACACAGTCAAGGAGTTTATACAGCAGACAGTTATGTTTCTGCCGGCGCCAGCCTCGGCGGGATCAAAGCCGAAGCTACCTTGGGGGAAAGAGAGAAACAGTTAACTCCACTTAAACAATTGTCCTCCACAGTGAATGTCTATGGCTGCTGGGAAACCGTTCCCACAGCCTGTCAGTGTTTTCTTTTTCTTAGTAGTTTTTTTGCTATATCCTCATGCCAATATTTTAGCGTTATTTTCTGTAATCTAAGAATAAGCCATGCCTTGTAATTTAGAGGAATTTATCCCTTATTTAGCCTATACCACACGACTTTTTTCTTAATTACCATGCAATTATTAACAACAACGGACTTCAAGACAAGTTCTCAATTTATTTTCGAAAAAGGCAAATATTATAACAATATTGTTTTTTATTTAATATAACATGCGAATATTTCGACTGAAATAATTCATAGAAAACTTCACTATGTTACTCCGAAAATAGAAACAATTTAAAAACTGCATGAAAATGTCTCATGTTTGTATTTTTTGTTGACATGTCTGTTTCTCTCTGTGAGACCCGTCTCTGTCTAGATATAGGGTCTTTGTTTTGCTCTGTATCGTCTTTATTGAATAATTAATATTTCCTGTTGCTCTTCTTGGGGTTAGTGTAATTGCATGGAAAGTCAACAGCTGTGTATTTAGCTTCGGATCCTCCGGGGCTGACTGTGGCTTTGCCAGCAGAGCAGAGAGGACTCCTCAGCAGGCTTGTCATTGTTTACATTAGCTAAAACCCCGCTTGTGAGTGTGTGTGTGTTTCTGTCTCCCTTAGTTCAACGTTTTATGATGATCTGATATAGAGACTGGAATATTAAAGTATGCATAAGGGGGTTACATCTATTCCACAGGCCCCCTGTGTGCATGTGTGTATGAGCGTACGCAAAACCCCAACCCTGCTGTTGCTCTTAGGCTTACCACAGTAGAGAGCTGTTTAAGGAGGTAATTGTGGTTTTCCAAAAAGTCATCTTTTTGAACCATGCATGTCAGAGCAAGCTTTATATATTCATTCTTTTTCCTTCCTTTTCTCTTTCATGGAAATTGGCAGGCACTCAGAGTCATAAGAAAACTTTGAGAAGGGAGTGAGAGTAGTGTGGGATAAACATTTATAAAGGCCACAGTGGGGAACCTGGTGGGGAGTGTATCGTCTTTAAAGTGACCAGGGCACTGCATAGGGAAGCATAATAAAACTAGAGTGTGTCTGAATGGACCTGCCAGAACCAGGCATGTCTGAACCTGGATAGAACCCTTATCTCCTCATCTACACTCCACAGATAGACATTAGATGGAAACTTGAGATCCGTTGCTGGAGTGCATAACTTTAGGACGTCTCAAATCAGCATGCATAGGATTCAAAAGTTAGGACTCAAATTCTCATCAGTTAGGATCCAATCCAAGTTCCTCATCCTCAAACACATTGTGATAAAATAGGACTACCTTCAGTACATCTTTATATTGAGCTACTTTCTTGCCATTATACATTTGTATTTCCTCATGTTATCTCCTTGTGACCTGACCGTATCTCTTGCATAAATTCTCCTATGCAAGATTGCCTGGAGTGGTCACATGATTATCAGAGTAGCCGTGTTAATGAGTTAGTCTCTGTGATTCTCCTAATTTCGATCACAGGATGGGGTTGGAGAATCATGAGGACTGAGTTATGTGGCAGAACTAAAGCTGACTCCACCTCAGGGGACAGGAGAGATGTGACTCGACTCGTTTACAACTGAGCCGTTTTGAAACAGAGGAACAACACACACACACACACACACACAGACACACACACCACTGCTGGCAATCAAGTCCCATTAGCTGGGCGCTGTAGTGTAACAACGTGGACAGGGGTTGTGACCTCTCTGCTCGACATCAGATGCAGCTCAGAGGGGAAGGCTTCAGGCTGCCAGCAATGATCATGTCACTCATTTTACAGTGTATATATATCTGTTGCCAGCTGTCTCTTCTCTACAGTATCATTTTGTCATGATAAAAGTAACCCTTGACCTCGAAATGTCAGTATAGGTTTCTGTACTTCTTTCCCTCACAGACTCGGGGTAAGGGCTTATGTGTTCATTTGAAGTCGTTCCTTCTAAAAGTCTTATCTTCGCACCCCTTCCCTAACCCTCACCAGTTTCCCCGTACACTCCTATGGGCCTTCTCAGTCCCACAGCCCCTCTTCGCCCCTCATGCTCCCCCATGCCCCCTGACAGCGCAGAGCTTCCGAGAAGTTCCTGTTTGCCCCCAGAGGAGGTTTGTGTCCCAACATGCAACAGAGTAAACCATGTCAAAAACAATGACTTAGTTTGACAAGAGATTCTACAACGGCACTCCAAGTCTCATTTAGAGTTGCATTTACAGCAGAGGCAAGCCCAGCTAGGGGCGTCTATAGAGAGGAGATTTATGTCCACTGTAACTGAATGTGGTTATTGGTTATTCAATTATTTACTTGGACTTTTATTTTGAAGTAGGATGTGAGAGAGGACGTGAACTGGCGCTGTCTAATAACCCGATGGATCCCTAGTTAATTGCTTAAGTGCCATCTGTCCTCCTCTACAAGGTACTGTGACTGTGGGGCCGCATCGAGAGTGCTGGGAGGTGTTGACAGGGCGGACGCCAGCGGGGCATCCTGTCTGTTGGTGTGTTTGTTTAGTGGGTGTAGCACAGTGAGTCTGGTGACAGCCAGTCGAGTTCCACATGGCGTCTGACGTGGAAGCGGAGGCCAGTGGTTGGTTGGTAGGGGCCCGGGGCGGCCAGGCTCCAGCCAGAGGCGCTAACAGCAGAACAGTGACATATTGTTGCTGCATCGTAGCGGCTCGGGAGGGACAGGCAGGGACAGAGGGAACCAGACACCCGCCCGCTCGAGCCCTGGAGAGAGGTTGGGGGGGGGGGGTGTGAGCTCATTGAAACCCCTGCTGACAGCACATGTAGCCAGGTAAACTCAGACGATGGACGGGCCGTACCTGCGCACCGCGGTTGGGTCCCGCTGGAGAAAGAGAGAGCTCCAGGAGGAGAGTCCACTGGTGCTTCGTTCTCCCAGTTTTGGTGGAGGAGATGGGGGAGTAGGAGGACCGAGGTGCTGACTGATGGTGGAGATGCAGGAGGGGGACCCAGCAGGATGAATGCAGTTTTTCGAAACCTGAGAGACACTCTCAGACCCACATACAGCACACACACACACACACACACACACACACACACACACACACACCCTTATACCCAGATACGCCTAGACAATTTGACTTTTTGATTTCTCCTGCCTCATCCCTTTGGGCCCTTGAAAGGAGAAGGATGATACTGGATCTCTCCTGGCTGGCTGATGTGGTGATTAAGCTGTTATGTCGGTTTTGTGTTTGTCCCAGATGGTCATCTATGCTAACCTTTTGATTTTATAAATGGGTGCTATTTCAAACCACTGAACAGCTCATGAACCTTTCTGCATTTTGGCAATTTGTTTCTCCATTCATCATTATATTTGGTGAAATAGTCCTGTAATTAACATGTCAGGGTTTATCATGTGTGGTTCTTAAACTGACACTGGGATCTGCCGTGCAATTTTGCACATCCCCTAATGGCTATCCACATCTTCACGGTTTGTGACGCCCTATGATTCATTAGACATAATTGGCCTGATTTAAAGTGTGTTTTCAAATGCAACATGGGCTTGAGCACGTTTATGTGTGTGAGATCACACCACACAGAGAGTCTGAACAAACAGCCTAGGCCAATTGTTCTGGGATTACAATATTCTGTCTCCTGCAGCTGTGAAAGAAGTGGGAGGAGAGAGAGGAGGCCCCAGAATCAACAAGCATTAAATCCTCCCTGTCTCTGTCTGAGAGGCCCTGCCACTGAGGGGCCGGGCTCAAAACAAAACCAGAGGCTCGGTCACAACTCAGGTCCAGACCCAACACTGAGGAGATTGAAAAGGAGAGACATACTTTTGAATGCGTAGGAAAGAATGATTCTTCTACACCCCGAACGGGGGTTATGATGATAGTGAGGATTATATGGCTCCAATTAATGGAGAGAAGAAGGGAGAAGATGGAAAGAAGATGAGTGGATGCCATGGAAAGCGACTGATGAAAGGAGGGAGGGGAAGATGAAAGCTCGGTTGCACGGATGTTTAATGAGGTGGAAAACACAATTGCACTCCTCTGACTGTGGAGCACTGTGTGTGTGTGTGTGCATGCTGAGCCTGTGTTTGTGTTGGTATGTGTGAGCGTGTATGCCTGCGTGTGTTTGTATCCCCGGGCCGTCGTAAATTACCATCAGAGTACAAGCACAAGCTGATAGAGAGCTGCTTCGTGATAGGCTGAGCCGCCCTCAGTTCCATACAGTCTCCGGCCCTCTCAGAGGCGGAGCTGCAACGGGAAGTGAAGCGACTCTGCACTTGTCATCTGTGTTGAGTTTGCTGTGCAGTCCTCTCAAAACATTTCAAAGCTCTACATTGAGCTCATCGTTGTCCCACTAAATGGTTCTACATGTTCATGTTAACGTGCTCCTACCCCATTCTACTACTGAATGCTACAGCCCCTCTGCCCTGTCTCAGTTCTACCAACCCTGTCTCCTACCCATGGGCCCTATTCTTCTATTTGCCCCATTCCATTACCCCTCTGGTCATTGTTCTGTAAACAGGGGTGTGACCGAGGCCCAGAGAGAGGGGTGAGACCGCGATGGACTAGGGCAGAGAGGAGGAGGAGGGTAAGAAGGGTGTCTAACTCTTCCCTGATATTTAGTGAACTCCGAAGGGCGACTCTTCATCCTGGCTTTGCAGGCTTGGCACATGCCTTCTGTTACTAAGTGGCTTCGTATTGAAAGGCTCGGCGGCGGCTATTCTCCGTCCCCCCGGGTGCCAGGCTCTCTGGCCAGGCAGCTGCTGGGCTGCAGAATGGTCCCTTAGTCTCCGCACTGCAGGTGAGCTCCACAGCCAAGAACGGGGCCCCTCAATGGCCCTTTCAGGCCCCTCAAAGAGAAACTGACTCGGCTAGAGAGGAACAGACACACAATGGCCGCCTTCTGTAGATGTGGAGGAGGAGATGGAGACGGGACATTCTGCAGCGGCATGAGTGCTGTTTCTGGAGATGATGGAAGATGAGAGGACTAGAGAGGAGAGGAGTGGAGAGGGAGGAAAAAAACAAGGCGAAAATGGGAGTGGAGAGTAAGGAACGGACAGGAAAACGAGACAAGTGGAGAGAGAAAGGGAAGGAGAGAAGAAAGGAAACGAGCGGTGTGTGCTCTACGTGGCTCTCTGCCCTGTGAAAGCCTCCGTGTTTCTAGAGGAGCGGTTGTCATGCTGGGGCATCCTTTTGTGCCTTGAACTTCAGTGTAATTGCCCCCCTTCCCTTTTGAAGCATTACAAGGCCATGTGTTTTCCACAGTGCCGTGGGGCAACAGAGGTGGCACCCCGCTCCCCCCCCGTCCCAACCCTGCCCGCCCCCACTCTCAGCCCCCTCCCTCTCCTCCTCCTCCCCTCTATTTCTTTCTCCTCCAGTCTGCCATCGGATGGTCTTCCTTTCCCCTGCCCTTTCCTCTCCCTTGCAAAGGGGGAAGGAATGCACCTTCCTTTGCTCATTCTCACATCCATATTATGATTTTTTCTTTCTTCAAAAGCGACAGCTTTCACTGACATATCAAGAACTGGCAGCGGAGATTTGGAGAAGAGGGAGGGAGGTAGGGGTGGAACTGGGGAGAGGGGCGAGAATGGAGGGGATAAGAGAGATGGAGCGGGTGAGAATAGTAGAAGGGGATAGCTTAAAGGCAACACCACAGTATAGTCTGCCTCTTAGGAACTCCAAACAAATCTGACCTGGTCTGTGTTGATGTTTCAGAAACGCAACATAAGCCCTACTTAGATAGAAGTATGGGGTCATGTGTTATGCTGCATACTTCACATAACCTCTCTACTGTAGCTGTGAAACCACCACACAACTGTTTGCAACGTCATGGAGCCTTTTGCTGCCTGAACTCATTAAGTTGGGTAAGTAGATGTTATCAGGGATCTAATCCTCCCTCTCCCCCGCTCTTGCTTTCTCTCTTTTTTCTATATTTCCCTCCTCCCGCTGTCTGTTTCTCTGTAATCAGTCCCAGTCTGTTATTGCTGGCCCCAGGCTGTTTACCTCCCTTTTAAACAGTTTTCACAACCAGGAGACCAAAGCCGACGGAAGGCCTTTAGTCTCCCTAAACGGCCTCTTCAGGCCTGACAGTAACTGTGTGTGATCGTGGGTTCACATCTGGGAGGTGTTTGTCTGTGTTAATGCAGGACTTATAACAAGCAACAGTACAGCGCCCCAACATCTCCCATACATGCGGACCTGTGGTCAGTCTTCTGTGGTTCTCCCAGTTGATGTCAGGAAACGATCTTGTGTTTAAGGGTTGGCATTACCCAGCAAGTGGGAACGTGTAACTACGGCTGTTAAAAAACAAAAAGCACCAAACGGTTCTCTCCGACCTCAGTGCTCCTTCTCTGTTTCACCGCTATCTCTATTTAAAATGACGCCATGCTTCCTCGCGGTAGGAGAATGCCCGACGAGCACTTCGGATAGGTCAAGAGAGAGCCAGGGACAGAGAGCAGATAGAGAGAGAGAGGGAAGGAGGGATAGAGGGGAGGGGGGAAAGATGGCTCAGCCACAGGAGGTACAGCAGAGAGACTGGCGAGGGCGGAGGGAGATGGCTATCTCAGTCTCGGAGCGCAGCAGCAAACAGTAATAATAAACGTAATGAAATACGGTACCGAGCCGAGGAATCCACAGGAGTCCTCGAGACTGACTCGGCGAGGAAGAGTTAGCTAAGCCAGGCCTCGTCCCCCTCTTCCCTCGGAGGTTTTTAAAGAGGAGGAAGCATTTCCTGCCGTCAGAGCAGCTGGTAGCGATTTGGAGACATTATTAAAAGCCGGGCTCTGCCAAGCGGGCGTCTATTCTCCGGGAGGGAGGTTCAGGAGACTGTGTAAACCAATAATGTCCCCCTGATCCTCTCAGGTCCAGTCCAGCCTCCTGGTGGTTCTGACAGAGCAGTGCTTAAGCTGGGGCCGGATCCAAGCATATTAGACTTTAACATTGGCTTTCGTTGAAGGTAGTATGTACAATAAGCGTGTCCATGGTGTACAGAGGCCACGAAGTCATGATCCACAGGTTTGACCTGCATTCTAAGTTTGTCTGTGTGTCATGTCTGATTACATACACTGAGAAATGGGGAGGGGAAGTGTGTGTTTGGTGAAAGAGAGTGAAAGAGGCTAGCCAATAGCCTCTTCTTGAGGTACTGTCATGAAAGTATGAAGGTAACCCTTCATTGTAGAATGGTTTGCAGGTCTGTCTATCTCTGCTGCTGCCTCTGTTTGTCAATTTCTATTCTTGTTTAGAGAGAAAATGGACCCTGTAAGTGCCATTGATAGTCTTTTTTTCTTCACACACATACACACGTAGTTATTGTAAAGCTTTTCTGATAATGACCTCCCACCCCCAGTCTTCGTATTCTCCTCTGCTGTGCTCTGGTATTGTCTGTGGTTTCAGCAGACATGTAATTATGGTTTGAGAGGTCTGGAGCCAGATTCTCTTCAGGACAAAGCATGGGAACAATGCCGGATTGGGAAGGTTAACCCTGACTCCCTGGCCTGCCTCTTCCTGTCTCTCTTCCTCTACTTCTCTCCCGTACCTGCCTCTCCCTGCTGGGACTTGACTTTCATGGACCTTTCTCCTGCTTCTTCTCCCCTGCCTCCTCTCTCCTGCCTCAGTCTCCTGCCTCCTGTCTCCTGCATGTCTCTCCCACCTCCCCTCTCCTGCCTCCTCTCTCCTGCCTCATTCTCCTGCCTCCCATCTCCTGCATGTCTCTCCCACCTCCCCTCTCCTGCCTCCTCTTTCCTGCCTCAGTCTCCTGCCTCCCATCTCCTGCCTACCCCGGGACGCGTCGTTTTGTATCTTATCTCTAATACTCCACCTCTCCTCACTCCACAACCTCCACCATTAAGGAGCAACATTTCAAGACTGATACCAGGTCAGAGCTTTGCCTTGACATCCATACTGATACCCCCAGAGGAACCCACTGCATGGTTTAGCAGCAATGACATGTAATTAGAGAGTGGATGGTTTATGTGTGCTCCACAGCTCACTCTGAGCAGCAAGTGTGTTTAACCTGACATGAATGAAGTTTCTCACATCAACATGGCCTCTCTCTAATCCACCCTGAATGGTGAGGTTTCTGTTCAGAAAGAGCCATTGTGCTTTTTATCATAGCTGTGTGTGCATGTGGTGAAAGCAGAGACATTGCTGTCATCTTCTCATGTTGTTTCAAGATTAGTGGAGAGAGAGAGAGAGAGAGAGAGAGAGAGAGAGAGAGAGAGAGAGAGAGAGAGAGAGAGAGAGAGAGAGGGAGAGAGATGAGGGGACAAAGAGAGAGTGAGGGAGAGAGAGAGAGATGAGGGGACGAACAGACAGGGAGAGAGCGGTGCCTCAGATTTCTCAGATAAAGACATACACACCACATCACATGTAATCCTGCATGTCTACATAGTGATTGAAACACAGCAGTGGAGCTGATCAACTCACTATAGATCAAACACATCAAAGTCAAATACAAACAGGATTGTCACTGTGTAAACACGCCCTTCCTGTATTCCACATTAATAATAGTTCACATTTCGCATATGATTTCATTCAAAGCGACGTACGGGGGTGGGGGGGGGGGGGTCAAACAGTGACCTCTAGATCTGCAGTCAAATGCTTTACCACTGAGCTAAACCCACCCCACAGGAATTTCTATCATGAATTCAAATCCTTGTTAACTCGAAAGCACTGAAGTCTTGCAGAGGTTTCAAACCCATCTGTTGTTATGGATAGTGCATATAGGACTGTTGAGGAAGAGTAAAAGCACACAGGAGAGACTAGCACCAGCCAGGTCACATGCGAACAGGCTCCGCTCAGCCCTGCTCCAATTAGTCATGTGGGTATGTGATTAAGAGCAGAGCTATGTGGTAATCAGTGTAATTGTAGATGGTGCAGGCCTTGACGTGCTCTGTCAACAGGCAGCTATTCATTATCTGTTGACTCAGGAACCACAGAGTATGTCTAATATGATAGAGTCATGAAGTGATGGGAGGTTTTCAACCGTCTATCCCAGCTCACATGTTAATACTGCTCACAGGAATTTGGTTAAATATACAGAGCGTTTACAGTACATATATTCATAGTAGACACTTTTATACAAAGCGGTACACACAAATAATGGACAGAAGAATGAGTTATTCATCTTTTTCTTGAAGCAGACTAGCATTGTGCAGTCCAGAGTGCATGTGTATATTCCAACTTACAGTCCAGTCGCATACTTCATTTGTTTCAAACGTGTTTTTCAGACACTTACTAGAATGTCTGCCTCTTATCTATTTATGTTTACTAAACCCAGAGAGCAGAGAGAATGACCCCCCAGGGCTGTGGTATGGTCAGAGCTCTGTAGCCAGAGTTAGTAGAACTGGTTAGCCACAAGTGTCTTTCATAAGGATGAAAGTATGGTTCTCCTGTAACAGGATCTCTTTGGAGTTGCTGTCCCGGGGAAGAACAGCATGGACTTCACTTTAACTCGGGGGCAACGTTGCGATGGATAGGACCCTGACACGCGAGCTTAAATATGCAGACACACACATACGCACACACACACACTGATGTTACATGCTATTCCTTTTCAAATTCTTTTGTATGTATTTGTATTGTTTTGGCGTGGAGAACCAGGGAAGCACAGTTGCTCTGTGTCTTGAGTGTTCAAATAGTCCTGTCCCAGAGAACGAGGACACTAACCAGGAGGGCAGACAAGCCTCAGGATCAAAGACTGTTCCTTATCTATAGGTTCGCAGGTCTTAGTCTGTCCACAGTCAGAATGCAATGTCAGCGTGGCCTGCGAGGGATAGGGGTGAGATATAATGGGTTCACACGCACAAAGACACATAAAAATATGTATGTGTGTATGTGTCTAACCTATCACAGCCTGGCTCTCTCTCTCTCTCTTTCTCCCTATGCCCCCTGTGTCCCCATGGCAATGCGCCATCGCCATGTTAACACTGGTCCTGAGGAGGTCCGCAGGAGGCCATTGAGGTGCGGCGGGTGATAGAACTCGGCAGGGCCAGGGGTGAGAGGTGAGGGTCAGCGGTCAGCCGTATTCCAGCTGGCAGGCAGGGACTCAGTGGTATCCAGTGATGAGCTATTCACATACCAGATGAAAGGGGGGAAGAAAGGGGGGCTGGGGGGGGGGAAGTAAGGGAGAGAGAAAGAGGGGCGCTGTTTTTCTCCCTCCGTTCCTCTCGCTTTGTTTCTCGTCTTTCGGTTCTTCCGAAATGTTGCGCTCCTCGGACGCGATCGCCTCGCGATTCTTGTTCCACGGCCCTTCTGTCTGTCAGCCATGGGAACAGAGAGACCTCAGGCTCAAACAGACCTACGCCCACGGACAAATCATGCCAGGCCTCACGCAGAAAGAGTCGGATAGTGTTGGCTTCTCACTTAGATACTCACTTGGGATATCAGTCCATTCACCTCATTTAAGTGTACTACTAGTACTGGCTTAGAAAAAATGTACTATCCTTTATATTTGCCAGATGCACTGTTCCGTGTTGGCGGTTGAGTTTAAGTGCAGAACAGGATTGCCTGTAGTTCTCCCACTGCCCTGTGGAGGGCAGAGCTTCAGAGGGAGGGTCTTTCTCCTTACTGTATTCAAATTGAATTCCGTCACATCATTCCCCTAGTTCCCCTAGATTCCCCAATCCATGACACCCTCACACACCCCCACACACACACACACACACACACACACTGACATGTTCACCCTCACCCAGCAGAGTTGATGTTGGGCTTAGGTCATTACTGGAGATCACCTTCCTCACAGCTGCAGTGATCCATGCTATCATCTGTTTGTGTGCGTGTGTGCACATGTGGGTGTGTGAGTGAGTGAGCATGCTAAATGTTGGCATGATAACTAGTTCATTTAAGAGGGTTTTCTGAAACATTAGCAATCTCAGAGTGGAAAATGTGTTTTAATGAAAAGCCTAGAGAACACAGTAAATAGCTATTAAACTCACTTTAACTGCTGCCACATGTTTACTAAGTGTATGAGGGGAATGATTGAGAGAGGGAAGTGGGGCATTTATGAGTGTATATGTGCACGCGTGCGAGCGTCCATGCGTGTGTGTGTGTGTGTATGACGGAAAGGGAGAGAGAAAACGCGAGAGCGTGTCTGTGTCGGAGAGAGCGCTCCGAGTGTGAGAGAGACATGGAGCAGGAAATATACACCAGTTTCTTCCAACTATCCATCCATCTCTCCCCCTTGTCACGGCCCACCCCCCACCCTCCTTCTCTCATGTCTTGAGCTGATTCACAGACAGACATCCACCAGAGTGGTCCCTGTGTTCTTCAGTCTCATATCACATGGCTAATGCTGCTAATGCTGCTAGACTAATGCTCATCTCTCACACTGCCGCTAACAGATAGGGCGGATTAAGTCGGCTAGACAAAAGGGCCAATCACATTGCCTGGAGAGACGGGAGTAGGGAGGAAAGGTTTTGGGGGGGGGGGGGGCATGATCATCTCCCCTTCCTCTCCGTCTCCTCTCTCACACAAAGGCCTCCACATCCCCCGAGAGAAGTGGTCTGGGGTCTCCATTACATAACAGGCAGAGTGAAAGTTTCATAATTCCGTCTGGCTTCTGTGTTTGTCAGTACCGATCCTAGTTGGTACTCTTTCTCTCAACCGGACCTGTCATCAGGGTCATTGTTCCTGGGCTTATAAAATACAGGTCATTTAGCCCCCTCCCCCTTCTTCCTCGCTTAACATCCTTTCCCCTCCCCCTACTCCCTCGTCTCCAACCGCTACCTGGCATGGCTTGTGTTCTTTTCGAATTGTGTTGTAATAGTCTTCGTCATTCGTTTCATATGAGTGTGCGTGTGTACGCGTGCGTGTGTGCATTAGAATGCGTGTGTGTCTGTGCATGCACGCACTCTATGAATTATGACCAACTGTTGAGCAGATGTCAGACTAATTCCCTCTCGAGCAGCTCAATAACGCTGACAGCTTCCACCAAACATCAAAACAACACAAAGCAACATCACAACAACATTAAAGCAACATTACATTCACATCATCCCCAGTCCTTCAGGGAGGTCCCTGCAGCAAGCCTGTAATTCACGTGGTTGGGCTCCACTCTGAAGAAGTCTAATGTGTGTTTAATGGGTGTTGGTGAAATATCAATTATGTTAATTGTAGATCATTGAGTTAATTTTAGTTATTTAGAAAACCCCAGATTTCCTCAACGTTAGGAACTGAGGGGATTGTGGCGGATGAGCTGAGAGGGCGGTTAGGCTCAGATAGGCCTCCCTGCTTCGAGGCAACATCTTGACGAGTTATTAACCGAGCAACGACAATGAAGATGACGTCATCCCAATGTACTGTGTGCGTTCATTGCACACATCACACATCTCTGGTATCTACACTCTCAACAGTCAGCTAAACATAATCAGTTCAAACTAGTTTAAAGCCAGAGGGACCCAATTCCCCAGTCTGATTTGGTTCCTCTGTAGCTGGTTATTGTCTCTCCTCTATTTGTTTCTCCAACGACAAAAGAGGACATATACAGATGCAAGTTTGACTTTCATGCACAAACATGCCGACAGCATTCCTCTCTGGGTTGTTCTGACGGCTGGAGTAACGATCCTGTGCTGCTGTAGGGCAGGAGCCAGCAGAGTAGTTCCTGTGGTGGGACATCAATTACACTCAACCCGAATCTATACTCATCAACAAATGATGGGCGTCAGGATTCTTCTTATCTCTACTATCAAACTGAACACTGAGGCTCTGTTGCATAAACCACTGAAAGAGACACACAAGGAAAACAGATACACACTGGTACACACTAACAGACACACACTCAATGCACACATACTGTATAAGGTACACACTGACATACACACGCTCAAATACATATCAAGTACACACTGACAGACACACACTCAAATAAACACACACACTAAGGCTGTTGGAGAAACTTTTTTGGATTAGATGTATCATTCAGAACAGTTTGTTCTCTTAGATATGTTTCTAAAGATCCCCCTCACGTCACCCCGTTGAGCCATCTTCATCTGCATTGATAAATCGACAGAGCAAATGTGAATCTCACAGATGTGGACTCGCATTAAAACGTCTATTACCCGGCAAAATCAGCCCCTGCCACTGTTAGTCGTCCATCATTAGACAACAAACACAATAAATGTTGATGGCGAGGCCCACAGTCCACAGCCAATCATTATCCTGGCTTCCTCTGTCTGTGTGACTGACATCTGCTGAACAAATGTGGAGGACTGGAAGTTCTGCAGGCTGAACATGGCTCAGACTACAACATCACCCACACCCCTTTGGAGGGGTTGGGGTGGAATGCCAGTACAGAGCATGGAGTCCAATGGGTACAGGGCAAGTTTGCTACTGGTTTACCCCTCTATGCATAAAGAAACCTACATGTTTTTTTTTTATTCCCCAGGACCCAGCTGTCATCATTGGTGGTGTCAAGTCAGGTGACATCTTTCATTCAAATAAAAAAGTTTAAATTCTTCCAAAAAGATGTAAGGGGTGGGAGCCCACGAACACTTACAGTATACACATATTATCACACAAATACACACACATAAATCCAAGTGTGTAGCGGGCCCTTTTAGTCAAGTGTAACCATTTAATCCTACCATTCCGATATTGGAACCTATTCAAATATTCATCATGGTGGTTTTCCCCCATATAAGTTAAATTGCTCCAAGATGCACCACTTGGAGCATGTTCTCTCCAATAATGCCATATTTCTGGGAATAAATCACATCTTAATGCTGCACTTAAATACTTACAGACAGGCAATTTATTCTTGGCTTCCTATGCGCAATACCCTGGCCAGTTTGTAAGAGTGTGTGTGTGTGCGCGTGTCAAGGTTCATTGCCAACAGTCATTTTTTGCTGACAGCTCACAGTCACTCTAGTCTTTATTGTTCCCTTTACACGTTCTAAAACTCTCGACCCACACACACACACCCTCACACACACCGACACTTGCCCAGGCGTTAGCTTACCTCGGGGCAGTGGTATGGGAGGGGGAGAAGGGAGCTTAGTTGCTCATGTTTTGGCAGACTTCACCAAACTTCATACAGCTTCTAGGTGTCAGGGCACACCACATATCATAATCAAATTACCCTCCTATCAATCCCGGCCAAAAAGACAATTCCTTTTTTTTTTTTGGTGAACTTGTTTCTTAGGAACATTCCACCACTGAGGCCTGTGTTGTTTCCAAATCTTTGGAGAGAAAATAAGATGATGGTTGGGCTTAAGCTCTGTGTGCTAACACTGTTTGGAAGGACCCAGATAAACCTTTGACAAAATAACACTGTCCCAGAGTTAGTTCTTTAAAGACCCCCTTCAAGTGAGGGTTAGACACATTTTGCCTCAAATATTGACTTATTTGATTGTCCAGATCAGCTGTGTTTCCATTCGGTAGGTGTGCTTACTTTGGTGTGTTTATTTAGAGGGTTCAGAGAGGCCAGAACTTTTATCACATTTTATCACACCTTAATGTCACATTTTCATTTGAGCTTATTCAGTATCACAGTGAGGAGGTTTTCTTCAACCACAGACCACGATGTTGGCGTCGCGTTTGGTTTCAAAATCCACTGAATATCCTTCACCCTGTTGCATGACAGCCTAGATACCAGACCAACTTCCATCCTCAAACAGTTGATCATCCGTGGGTTTCCCCCAGTTTTGAACCCTCTCACCAATGGACTGACCAGAACACTAAGCAGGAAGGCCTAAGGCCAGCTCCTCACAGACCTGTTCTACCATAGAGACACATGTTCTGCTGCAGGACCTAATGGGGATCATTAGTGCCTGGGCGGAGATGGGGGCGCGGTGGTGAGTCACTGTGGTTTAGTGTTGGGCCACTCGGCTACAGATGAAAGTAACTGCTAGTGATTTATCTGCCTATCAGAGGGCTACTAGCCAACATGGCCACAAGAGGGATGGAGAGAGCGATGGAGGGAGAGTGGGTTTAGGTCAAGGCCCTTTCACACTTTATCCATCAGACTTCACTTTCAGGTCAGGAATTCCAGATTTTTTTTTCTTTTCTGCTTTGTGGTTTCTGGGAGAAATGAGGAACATTCCCACGATGACTCTCCACTTTTCTCTGGCAGACTGTGTGTAAGACCAGTGTGTCTTTAGACCAAGACAGACATCCAAACCCAGTCTATGCCTCTTCCTGTGGTGTGTGCATTGTTTTTCATATGTCTAATGAGTGGCATCTGTCTCTGGGAATCAATTATTTTCCCATCAGTTCACATAGTGTCCTGCAGGGGTCAGTGTGCCAGTCAGTCAGTGTGTGTCTGCAGGATTGAATAGAGGTAGTATGTAGTGCTCTCCTAGTACCAGCACATATGGATCTGATATAGAGGCCAGATAGCAGTAGACGCTATGGAGCCATCCCTCCAACAGGGCAGGAAGTGTGTGGTGTATGTCTGTCTGCCCTTGGTCTGTTCATACCCACTGCGTGAGAGAGGGAGGGGGAGTGTGTGCGTGAGCGAGAAAGTGTTTTGGGTTCTAGATGGGGTGGGGGGTTGGGGGGGGGGGGTGGTCATAATGTAGGAGCAGACTGAGATGATTCATTTGATACTCGACTTCTAATTGAGACAAGCTCACATTCTTGTTTCATGCGGCCAACCAAAATAACTGCATAAGAGTTGAGAGCAAAGGTGAGTTTCGGTTCTTCTTCTTTCACAGCAGACTTCCCCTAGGTATTTCATTTGGATTCACATCCATATCCATTGAATACTGATGAACCTTTTATATTCATAAACAATTCTATTTAAGTGTGAAATTGGGAGCTTGTGACTTAACAGAACTGTGAAAATAAGTTGTCTTTTCATAACTCCTTTATTTAATTATTGAATCACTGTCTCACTACTCTTTTCAGCTGTCCGTGGTTCATCCAGTTATAGACTTACAGCTTACTTAGTGAAAGTTCAAAGGTTCAAACAGAACATGGTTTATGAGCCTACCTTTGCCCTATGGTGCCGTGTGTCATGACTGGTATGTTTAAAAGAAGTCTGTGTGTCAGATCCACATACACTCCAAGACTCAACAAACACAATCACAATGTTCAGGTAAGATCATACTTCTTCGATTTGATTACACTAGTCTGACTGAATTGTATGTGGGTACAAATGAGTTCTGTGGTACAGGAAGGTGCCCGCTTTGACATACAGTAGGAATAATTTGTATGAAATATTTACAGGTTATCACTGTTGGTTTGTACCTCTCTACTATTGTATGGAATCACAGCAAAGCCATTCAAACTGTCTGTAAGTACGACACAGTAAAAGTTATAAGGCCCAAATTCTAATCTTGTAATAATCACGTTTACATGTTTTGATCTTGGTGTGTCAACCTAACCAACTCTCTATGTTTGACTGGTGCTGACAGGGTAAAGTGGCTGATGCAGCGTTCCAGGAAACTCTGATGTGAGTCATCTGTTTTCAGAGTAATAAACATCGATGAACATGGATCTGACAATGACGATATACTCATAAATAGTCATGATAAAACTGAGTCATTGAGTCGGTTGAGTCAAAACTGAGTCACATACAATGTGTTTGATATGTCTGGGATCCCCTTTTCACTTCCCCTCTTCTTCTCCCAGGGACTTGACTGAAGGGAAGATGCCTTTGGGACTGAGAGAGGTGGAGCCTCCAGAGGACATGGATGTCACTGACTATGACATTAACCCCGACATGGCCATCTGGAAGAACATGAGAGGCAATGGACAGGAGGAGAAATACCTGAAGGCCGAGAAGGACAGTGACGATCTCTACCACCCCTCCATGGAACAGAGCCAGATGGCAGACATCCTCGGAGCCTGGCCCCAGCCAGAGGACACCTTCTCCAGGGAGGATGTCCAGGCAGAACCCCTGGAGGAGGGAGACAACCTCGAGTACTACCAGGAAGCAGAGGTAGATCAAGACGCCATGTCACACACATTCTCAGACGAGGTGGACCCAAAGGAGCCTGAGGTAGACTGGGATGAGGTGTACCACCCTGGGACCAAGGAGGGGGGAGACGGAGCGTACCAAGTGGTTGTGCCTTTACAGGAAGAGCTCATCCCACGAGGTGGTGATTTCCATAGAGTTCATACTGTTCCAGAGGAAGATATGGATGACATTTATCATGGGGACAGGTCTACACATACCCAGGTGGACCTCCTTCCGAAGGCGGCAGAAGTCCAGGATCAAAGCAAGGTCATCAAGAACAAGCAACCGGAAGAGGACCGAGATGACATCTACCATGCCGACCCGCCTGCATCAGTTCCTCACCACAGGGTGGCTGACACTCCAGTAGCTGCTCTGCTGCCTTATGATCAGGCAGTACAGAGGAAGCACACCCAACCAGAGGAAGACCTGGATCACCTCTACCACCACTAACTGCCTTTGAGCTTCACCTTGATGTCTCACCCATCTCACACACATCCAGGTTGACAGCCCAACCATTCAAATCAGAGTAATTTGTTCTGTATGAACCTGTTTTTGAATGATGATCTATCTGTCTTCTGGAACAATAAAGACACAGTAAGGCTAACACAGAAAGGCTTAGCAGAAACAAAACGTATGTTGTCCTTTGGCATTTAGTAGTGTCATAAGGGCAATTACATTGTCTTGTAGAAAGGAACTTTGCAGGAACCCCTGTGGCTCAGTGGTGTAAGCATGTGTACCATCGAGTCAAACTTGGTACTCCTGGTTCAAATCTTGCTCTAACCAATGATAATTCATTTAACTGATATCAGTTAAGTAATATAAATGTTATTATTGAGCTGTAAGAAGATCCTTCAGACAGATTTGAACACACAACCCCTCACACGGTAGCCCACATCCTTAACCAATGAGCTATCAAGGATCATAACAATCTCCACTCAACATTTAAATTTGACATTGAACTATCTAGTTGTAACAACCTGCAGAGTTGGGGTGTCAGAAAACCAGAAGACAGTAGGGCTGTTAGCTCCCTGGGTTAGTGTGCATGCTTTTTCAGATGTGCTGGGGTACCGCAACAGCCTGGGTCCAAATTTTTAATTGTTTATTTTAACTTAAAAGTTACATTGTGGTCATGTGAGATGTGGGACTTCACCTTCACATAGTTTCATAAATGCAGCCAGCGTTTCTGGAAATTAATGAGGGTAAAACCATTTTTAGACCTAACTAAATGAAATTTAAGACCGGATGAAAAACTTTTTTTAAGACGTTTTAAGGCCTTAAATTTAAAGTTCAGAATTTTAGACTTTTTAAGACCCCGCGGGAACCCTGTTCTAAACATACTTGCACACTTTTCAGTCTCTAAGCCACAAACACAAGGAGAGAATCTTGCTTTTCAAATGCCCTTACTTACTACTTCATTGTTTAGAAGTGACCCAGTAAACAGAACAATTTACAGTATGTGTAAATTATGTAATTGACATGATTTACAAAAACTGCAATTTTTTGAAGTAACATAATTTAAGCAATTTACATAAATTATTAAAACAATTAGTTGACATTACTTAATTCACATAAGTGATTTGCATAAATTGTGCAATTTGTAAATTCTTTTAAATTGTGTAAGTTACATAATTCACAAACTAGGGAAAATTTAAACTGAAAAATGTCATATAGCAATACAAATTGAATAACATTACAAACAAAATTCAAAAATGTTTATTTACAAGCTGTAGATCTATGTATGAATTACTGATATACTACGTGAGTGTGTGCGTGTGTCTGTCACTGCAGTAGCTCAGCAGGGATGACCCCCTTCTTCAGTATCAGGTTCCCATACAGAGCCGTCTCCCTGTCAATAGAACCAAACAACCAACACTTACACAGTGGGGGTTGTGAAAACACACAATAACTATCACCAAGCACAGAGCAGCTCACACAGTGATACCGGATATGACGTTATGCAGGAGACCTAGACCTCCTAAAGCTGGTACATCTTACCCCGTAGCCACAACAGCAAAGGCTTTCTTTGCCCGTTCATAGAAGGCAAACCTCTCCACCTTTTCCAGAGGAGCCTATGTATAAACACAAATACACACTCAGCGGAGAAGTCAATCAGTATACACCTGGGCCTGTCTTCACCCCTGTACCTAGGCCCATAACCTAGGCCCAGCATCTGAGATTTGGTCCAACCAGAAGTGTAGAACATAGATCTGGGGCATTTTAAAATTTGTTTATTTTGCTCTGAGGTCCAAACATCAGGTTCCTCATATGTAGTTATGGCCATGCCTGTACCCCTGGTGTTTTAGGTCTCTCACTTGCAGTTGTTGGTAAGTGTACAGTATGTGTGTTTCTGTGTGTGAGTACCACCTTCCTCCCACCTGTGACCCTGCATCAGATAGAAGCTGTGTGAAGGTGTCCCATACAGGTACAGTCAGACCTTTCAGTTTGTCACTTGCCACAAGCTCCATCACGGCAGCCTACAACACCACAACCTCATTTCAAAAGGGGCTCCCATACAATAGTAGAAAACAAATATATTATCATATTAACACAATGTTTACATCCAGAATGAATCCAGCGTTACTCATTGTGTTGAGAGAAACAACTGTAAGTCACTTGTTTGACCTACCGCACTGTGGGTGTATGTATCCAAGGGAAATAACTTCAAAATGGCAGCCAAAAGCTCTGGGACCTGTAACCCTGCAGGACAGATGAAAATGTGATACCTGACAAGTGGTTTCAATCATGGCAGAAATGGCTATGGAAAGAATTGTTGGTAAAACATTTACAAACCATCAGCTCGAATCTCAGTAGGACCACAGGCACAAACAGAGGAAGTAGGAAAGTTTGCATCAGCAAGAACTGAAGGAGAAGTTTAATGACAAAGTTATCAACCTTCAGTTTGTACGTGGATTAATGCTGCTAACTGAGAGTTTGATTGTTGACCTCCATTTATCACTTTAGGTATCTTCACGAGACTAGTAAATATTATGCTACTGAAATGCATTTTATGTATTTTACTTTTTGTGTCGCTGTTTAATCCCATTAGTGCTGAAAGTGACGTGGCATAACGCAAAGCACGTTTGTTAGTTTCAAAATGTGATAGCTTTTAGCAGAGCTGGAGAAGATAAACAACAAGAACAATCTCGGCAACTGTATCCCGGCTGAACAGAGCCAGTCGAAAGAATCTTAAGAAACATACCCAGTTCATCTCCATGGCCCATTTTTGCTAGAGCATAAAGCAATTCTGGAGATAAAATATGGGGAATTCCTTTCAACACAACCATGGCTACAACCTCATCTCAGTTTATCTCAGCACACGGACGCAGTGCAAGAGTCAATAAGGAAGTGAGTCACGGGATCCAGTCAGCAGTTTGATTGGTCGAACAAAGAGAGCTCACACCTCACGCTCCTGTCTGCACACCAGACAAAGTTGCACCGGCCTGTGAGTAGTGAGTGAATAGATTAGAATATAATAAAATAGAATTCACTTTACTGCAACAGGAAATATTAGGAGATTATTCATTTGGATTTATGAGCTTTTTCATAAAATTTTAAAGTTTTTCTTGTCAGTTCATGACAAGAGACATTTACAGAAATATTAGCCTAATAGCCTACTAAAATGTTAAAGTAAACTACAATTATTGCATCTTCGTATTTTAAGTAATTATAATGAGTGTTTATTCGGTGCGTAATGCGTGCATAATAGGCTGCTCCGCTCTTTTTCATGTATAATTTTCTTTGAAAACCTACTGGATGGATACACTTATTAGCTTAATAGCAAATACCTGAATTCAAATAATTATGTTTTGGGACTTTATATGCTAAATATATAGACTCTGTAGACTCATTCGAAAACAACCATCAGTTGAGGGACTGCAATGGGACTGTGGTTGTCTTTGGATAGCCTACTCCTGCACTGTCGCCTAATCTCAACTAGTCCACACGCTCGTCATCATTAGGCTAACTTTTCATTTGACTTCTTCTCCACTCAGTCTATTCTCTGCTTCGAGTCATGCATCTGTTTCAAACTGAGCGCTGGAATCTGACCAGTCGTTTACTAAACAACCCTCCAGACTTATTACATTAGTTCAGCAGAGGGAATTTAGGCCCTATGTTGTTTCTGACACCCTCGGGTGGGCAAAATTCAAAGCAAAAACTTCTGAACGTGTTATTCCGACATGGCCATCGGTGCCAAGAATGCGAGATAATGAAAATATTTGTCAGATGAAAACCATTCCACCCTATAGCCGCGTTTCATCCGAACCACGGCAACCTTCAACCGGACCGCAAAACACCGAGGAAACTTCTGCATGGCTATCAGATATATCTTGCTCTGTATAAGCATGAGATCTGCATGAAAAAGCTTTTAGAGAGGGACCCAAAGCATCTCGCATAAATAAAGCTCGAGTCCGTGGTAAAGAATAACAGACCGAACGTGCAGCTGCTACTAATGTAGAGGTCGACTCTTTTTTGTCTTCCTCTTTTTCTCTCTCCAGATCAGGTTGTAATTTAGAGGAAATTTCTATTAGCGTGGTGTGAATGGGTGTGTGGAGGCTTCGCAGCTGGGAGAGGACAGAGAGGAGAGGAGAGAGAGACGGACGGAGACTGATGGGTAGAAGAAAAGGGCCTTCGCTGGAGCCAGGCCTGTCTGTTGGTTTGAAAGCTATTTTCTCTTTCTGTGGACTCATGCTGCTCCCTCTTTAGTTCGGCTTCTTTAAATGAGTTTATCACGCTATGAGGGACTGCGCTGCCAAAATGTAACGTTTTGCCCTCATTGTCTGCAAGGAGAGCCTCAATTGGGTCTACATTTATTATTTTGACCTTTCGGTAGCAGGGGAGAGACTTCAAAGGGGTGCTTCTTTTCGACTTTCTCTGCAAACCTTTGTGCGTCCCTGCGGTGTAAGGAGACGAGTTTTCTCTCTCCTTTTATAAGTTTTGTTCCAGGGGCTGACAAGAAAGCAAGCTCCAGGGGAATATTGAATGAAAATAAAAATCAATTAGGCCACGGCCTTGTGAAGATATGGGGCGCCGTCGTGTGAAGAAACCGAGATCAGAGACGTAAAGTGCCTTCAGATGATCGGAGAGTGACTAAAGAAAGTGCCCCATAATCGAATCTGTTCTGGTGTTTTCGTTACGTTTGAAGTGGAATGGTGCACGTTTTTTGTTTTTGGTTAAATTGTTTAATTAAATAAGCTGGATGAATATTCATACATAATGCTTCAACACAATAGCGTCTGATTTATTTCAAACCGTCGTAACAGGTTAACAGTTTTCATCACGATAGCCCATTTAAAGCGAACTAGGCATGCCTTTCTATTATTATATAGGCCTATAAGTAAAACAAAACATAACAATTAACCAACTTTTCCGTTTAAATCCACTAATTGTAGAGTTAGTTAATAATGCTAAAATATTATACTGGGGCAAAGACAGGTGGTCTATATGGAAAAGATGCTATCGTCACAAGCAACTGTTAGGCAGGGTATACCCGAAACTTTTTTACATTATGCTAGGCCTATAATTCTAATGGTAGGCTATTAGAAAAGTTTACAAGAATAGAAAAAATACTTGAGATTAATCCGGGAATCCATTTGAACGTTCCTGGAAAAAGAAAGAAATGTTCCAAACAAATCAAAAGATGTGCCTTAATTCATGTTGACTTAAAGGTAGGCTACACATGGCTATTTGGCTATTTCGGCAATGGAAACAAAGGACATTTGGAATTTCAATAAATTCGATAGCACATGCTATATTTTAACATACGGTTCATATCAGAAGAGAGGCACAAGTGACAAATAGGCTATTACAAACAAATGACATAAATTAAAATATAAAGCCCAACAGAGACGGCCACAGTTTCGTCCTGTCATCCATCGGCAACCTAGGTGTTTCTATTTGTAATTTGTTAAACTACATGCTCTTATGTTTCTTCCCATTGGCACTTATTTGCTTTTCACAATGTATGCTTTATGTTTTGGCTACCCGCAATGTTTTGGGGGCTATCTCGTTGTTTATGATCATTGACCTATGCGCTTTTGTAAAACTGTCACTGCAGTTTTACAAAAGTCTGCGTCTGCTAAATGAATACATGTAAAGTAATGGTAAATGTTCTAAACGGCTGTAAAACATTTTCCTGCTTTTTAATTCGATTTTTTCTCTCCATAAATGCACATTTAAAAAGGTCATTTTAACTCAGAAAATAATGGATTTCAAATAGGGCCTAACACAGAACAGGTCGCGTCTCATTCGGCAACTAGCAGAAATTTAAACAATGGTGTATTTGCCTCGCCTACTGGTGAAAAATAGAACTGTCACTTCGTACACTGAGGCCTCTTCTGAACTAATTCGTGTGTGAAGTGGCCTGGCCTGCACACAAGTCCATTAGTTATTTTCGCTGCCACGTTTCGTCAAATGAGCATGAACCATCGTCCATCTTACAACACTTGGGCACAGTTACATGAAACAAGAGTTCCGATGAACTGCCACAAAGACACACTTTAAGTAATCATCACCATCAACCCAGATATTTCTGTACTAGGTTATCACTGAGACTTCCATCTCCCATACATAGGAAACAGCAATTAGGGATAATTACTTTTAGACTAAGAGAATATCTCCTGCCATCTGTCACACTAAACCTCTAAAATACAGACATGTCTCTATGCCTAATTGACTTGAAACATAATCAACTTACATGATAACAGATGGATAGGTAGACACCTTCAAGCAAAAATAGGATATTATTGGAGTTTTCAAATGTTAAGAAATTTGGAATTCAAAATGTTTGACTACCAGAAAATACATACATCCGATAGTATAATTTTAAAGTAAAGCACAAATATGACAAGATCATGCATGCACCTTGATCAAGCTTTATTTGCAAAATGTACAGGGAAAACGTGTTTATCTAGAAAATGTGGATGTTCATTTGCAGTGAAAATCAAAGGCATGGTCAGGTGTTAGTGGTCGGTATAACGCTTCCTGTTCCATCATTCATCTCAACAGGACTAATCTTTTATGTAGAGACTCTACAGACTGTATGACTGTACGTAGTATAACTGTGTATGCACATAGCGTATAATCACACTACGCTGAATTCACACGCACACACTGTTTAGAAGTTGAAAAGGCATTACCACAGTCTAGCACTCAAACAGGGCACAAGTCAAACTTCTCATCCATGTGAGTTCATTGTTGTGGTTTCTTACATTTGTGCAGGATTTATGCAGAAATCCAAGTTTTCAGCACAGAGATTGGGATCATTGGGAACTTTGCATAAACAGGACTATGTGTGTGGTGGTTCTGCTTAGCTCTACTGGTCCTGAAAGCTGGCCTTCCTCTTCTCCACGAATGCAGTCATACCCTCCTTGCGATCACCCTGAGAACACAGACACGCGTAGGCACGACACACCCACATTTAGACACAGGCCTTGATGTGTAACAAACACAAAATGGACACAGAGCCCCTTCGAAAAATGACATTGTTTTACTCACAGTAGCAAAGGTAGAGTGGAACAACCGTTTCTCTAAACGATTTCCCTCAGCCAGAGTCAATTCATAAGCTGCAACCAGAGAGAGAAAGACATGGTAAAACCAGTCCGGTATTCATAACGAATAGCGTTTTACACTATTCCTGACGACAAAAAAAAAGGAGACAGACCTGCGTTGATGGCCTCTTTGGCCATGGCAGAGATTATCTTGGAATTGCCAGCAATCTTTTCTCCACATTTAATGGCTTCTGACACCAACTGGTCTACAGGATATACCTTACTCACCAGACCTGAGACACATACACACAGAATGAGCCATGAGTGGCCAATCTGAAATATTAGTCATACAAGGTTTGGAGTGAATATCTGTATTACCTGAATACCTAATTGCTTGGCCTCCTCTGTGAATGTGTGTGTGTGTTTGTACCTGATTGCTTTGCCTCTTGTGCATTTATCCTGTCTCCTGTTAATACCATCTCCATGGCCAAGGATTTCCCTACTGCACGGGTCAGTCGCTGAGTGCCACCCGCTCCTACAGACAAACATCCCATCAGTCAGTACCACTGACAAGCTAACACAAAAAGAATGATGGGCTGACAGACAGGCCATCATTTTTGACAGACAACATATGAAACAGGAGCGGAGTGGAAACAGTCGAGAAAAAAGAGAGATGGAGAAAAAGTTTGGAGATCATGTAAAGGGAGAGGAGGATGAAGAGGAAGGGGACGGAGAGGAAGAGGCGCACCAGGGATGGTTCCCAGCAGAATCTCCGGCTGGCCAAACTGAGCCTTCTCTCCAGCATAAATGATGTCACACATCATGGCTAGCTCACAACCCCCACCCAGCTGCGGATAGATGGACATAAAGAGGGAGAGAGACTTAAGCATACAACAAAGTTCCAGGAGCAAGTTACAACATACACACTGATCTATGTTTTCTCTCAAGCACAAATTGATTAACCCTTGTGTTATCTTCGGGTCATTCTGACCCATCAGTCATTGTGACCCACCGTCGTATTGCGACAACTTTACCGCATACAAAAACAAAGTGAAGCATTTTCTTTTAACCGTTGGGCTGTCTCAGACCCCCCACATTGCAAAGGTTAAAAGAAAATTATTTTAATTTGTTTTTGTATTGGGTAAAATTGGGTAAACACAATGATGGTTCATTATGAACCTTTGGGTCATGTGACCCGAAGGCAGCACAAGGGTTAAAGAGTAAGATACTCACTGCAAATCCGTTGACAGCTGCAATGACTGGCTTCCTAGCCGTGGACACCCTGTTCCAGTGGGCCAGGAAGTTACCGCTGTAACACTCCTGGAATGTTCGGTTTTGCATCTCCTTGATGTCTGCCCCCGCTGAAGACGCACATCGATGATGATGAATTGATTAATTTGTCATTCTGGTCAGTGGCACTCCCAACTTTCATTTATGGTAAGATTCGCATCTACTCAGATGAGATTTGAAGGTCATAGACATATCTTTAAGCCTACTTATGCAAATAACCCCCTCACACACACACACACACCACTGACCTGCAAAGGCTCTCTCACTGCCAGTGATGACAATGGCTCCCACCTGCCCATCAGCCTCGAAGGCATCCAGCGCACGGCCCAACTCCAGCATCAGACCGTCACACAGAGCGTTTAGAGCCTTGGGCCGGTTCAGCTGAATAAACCCAACATCTTCCTTCTCCCCACGCTTCTCCACTACAATGTATTCATACTGACCACCTGTAAGCATTCACACACACATAACTGTTAAGGACCTTGAAATGGTTCAAAAACTGCAAGTAAGTGAGGGTGTCTCAACAAAAGGCTGACCTGTGGCACTTAAAAACACTGTTATCACAATCTGCAGGCTTTGTGTCCTTGAAAAGATACGGAATAATTCAGTAGGGTAAAGGCTAAGTTTTGTTGCAGGTACAATATATTGTTGTGGATGAACTTCCGTTCTTAAATATAAATCATCAAATAGTATTTTCACCGTTAGATCGACTACGTTCCTGCGCAAATCCAGCAGCATTGGATTGACAGCCTTGTTTAATAGTGCTAGTCTAGTTACTAGATAGTTAGCAAGCTAACGTGCAGAATCCAAGATAGTCTAATCATTTTACCAATAACAAACTACAAACCTGTAGCTTGTATAGGCTGTCACTAATAAAGTATTTCTTATGCAGAGAAATGTAGTAGTTAAACTATGACTGGCAGGTTATGACGCTGATCACTCAGTGTCGTAGCCACTTTGGCTCACAGGCTGCAATTTGCAAAGAAGTTCCATGACATTGTGGAATTGGAAAGGACAATGTAGATTTCCTCCACAGTAAGAGTTATTTGACAATGTATCCTATACGTACCTACGCTGTACTGCCGTGCAACCGAGAGACTTGCAGTGAGTGACCTAGCTGGTATCAAGAGACGGGCAGCGGTTCTGCAGAACACAGCCATGACTGCGAGGACGAAGTAGTGCTACACTGCTAGCTAGGGGCTAGCCAACAGAGACACCAGACGCACGAGTTCTCAATACTTGATCGCGCGATATTTGACATTACAAGCCAACGAGGAAAATAAAGGTGCGATTCTGTGCGCGTCTCTGCCTCCACAAAATAAAAACAATTCCTTTATGTGAACTGGAAATGTGTCTGCATTGATAAATAATATATATATATCCTAAATAAAACACAGGCAAGATGCTTCATGTATCTGATAACCTAATCTGAAAATGCAAATCGGCCTGGAGCAGAGAAAATAGGCTAAAGGTAGGCTAATGATAAATTCAGGATAATAAACATTTTACAAATTGTACTACATTTGATCCCAGACCGAAAAGAAAACACGTTTCCAATTCTCTAGCACACAAGGTAATTCAAAGTCAAGGTAGTGTTTACTTCCACAGGTTATCCTGTATGCCCACATGAGTGAAGCCTTGATGGAGCACATCAGCCACAGAGCCAAACCCCCTGCCAGTCAATCCAGAGCGTACCACCCTCTACCATCATTGGGAAGCAATCTGAGGAAGTGGTTCTTATTAAATACCCTGACAATTAATCTTTCAAATAAGTGAGGAGAGAGGAGTCACAGACAGACTCGTGTCCGTTCTTCTGTCACCCCATGAGCGTGTAAGGGGAGCGAGCATCTAAATAGGCTATTGTAGGAAAGGCTACAGAAAGGAATGAGCGTCCTCGTTCAAGCACACAGATGTTTTGAGCACGGATATGATACATTATTCAGAATTAGGGTATCGAGAGCATCTGCAAAGCTAAAGAATATTCGACTGACACAGCAAGGTAAGATTTATTTGGTAAACGATAGAGAAATTATGCAAGTTGGTTAAGATGTAGGCTACCTATGATATCGATAGCTGCAGTAATTGGTTGCACGGCTAAAGCGTAATTATGCTACCGATAATAATCATAAATAAAAATAAATCTTAATCCATCATCACGGTTTTTGAGAAAGCATGTTTATCGTACAAGATCAGCTCTCTAGTGCTTGTATGGTTATATGGTCTGGTGAATATCGCTCAGCTCACAGTTTTTTTTTATAATGGGCTATTTATGTAATATATTTATATAGGCTACTAATCTGTGGCCTATATCTTTACGATTTACCTATTTTGTGGCGAAGCTATGGTTTTTTAGAATGGCCTACAAATGTTTCCTAAGCATAAAGCCAGAATCCAGTGTCCCGTGTTGTGCTCTGTTTATATTGACCTACTTAACACGATTAGCATTTTTAACACTCAGTTCTATTATTTATTTCCTTTTCAAATAGTGCCAAGTGCTTGTCTTTTTGATCAGCGACGGCGAGTTACTACTGACAAGCTCTTGGTTTTGAACTTCCACAAAACAGGCCAGATCGATAGGCTATCGTCAGGTGAGAGATGACACTGTGGTGAGATAAATAGAACAGGCCCATAAATCATGATCATTTGCTATTGTCATTCATTTAGGTATTGATGACGGGAACGATGCGAGTATTAGCCACGTGCTGGACGTTTCTCCTGATCGCTTCGTTCATAACTGAGTCCGTGCTTGCCAAGGGCGGCCGTGGAGGCGCACGGGGGTCTGCACGAGGCACAGCTCGCGGTGGAACTGGGGGGCATTACCGAAGTGGAAGTTATGGAGGCACACGCTCGCGGTTTAGGGCGGCAGGGCGCAGCTCCCCAGTGCGCGTTGCAGCTGCAGCAGCAGCCGGTGCAGCGGTCGCACTATCGGCTGATAACTGGTATGCATCTGCCTTCCGCAACAATAAAGTGGACGACAGCTCTGAGTACGAAGGGGACTATTACAACAGGACAAACTACTTTAATGCCCAAACATCAAAAGCCACTCACAACGAACCCTCGTTTACTCAAATCTTATCTGTCTTTATCACTATAATTTTGCCTAAATATGGACATATCTGGGAGAGTATGGATTAAATGTTTTAGATTTTGATTAGGCCTTGCTGGTTTAGTGCTCTTGACCTAACCTGCATATAAAGCCATGGCTCCCCATGGCCTGAAGGTTGAAGTTAGAAAATGGAAGAAACAACCCCCCCCCCCCCCCCCCCACTGCATTTAGGCTATTAAATAGTAATAGTTTTGCCATTTCAAAACATGATTTGGAGAGGGTATTTGGTACAGAGAACTGGATTATTTAGAATACCCTATCGGAGGCCTCAGGGCTCCATAAGTTTGACTAACATTGTCACTATCACTTGTCCATAACAGGTCCTACACCACTGTCAGATCTTTAATGTCTGTAAAGCTTTACTACCATGTATGCATATATAATTGCCAACAAAACGTAGTGCCAGCAAACTCATACTAGACACTGTAACAGTTGTGAATAGGTAATATTTGTCAATAATTTAACAAGATTTGTCTGTTTAGTACCGGAATGGCTTTTATACACATGTTGTTTACAATGTATTTATCCATTGTTGGTTTGGCTGTGTTATGTAACTACAGTATGAACTACTAAAAAGAGTGTTTTAGAATTGCTCATATCCTTATTAGATTGACCTCAGTGATGATGTTGGAACCAGTTTGGTACTGTGCCTATGGTAAATGTGACTGTCTACGTGACTTGACCGTTCATCTCCTGCACTGTCTAATCAACACTGTGTTCCAAATGACTTATTTTATACTGCACTACCGATATATTCGTAATTTTGTACCACAGTATATTCATCCCCTTGGCTTCCCAGAGAACAAGGCGCATATCACAGTAGGGTCCAAATCCTAGTTGTGTTTGAATAGACTTCATCTGGTGAAAGAGATTCCTCGGTCCTGCGTCTGCTACTGCCTGAGAGAGATGAGTAGAAACTTTCTCCACTGCAGACACTCAGGAGCAATGTCTTTATCCAAGTATTTATCTACGTTTGACCACACATTATTTCCATTACTTTTTTGCATGTACATTTCTAAGTGAGCATAAATTAGGTTCATCCAACATAGGTCTCCAAACAGATGTTACTGTGCACTCATGTGGGTAAGCTTATGTGTTAAAAAACTAACAACAAAAAAATAAAGAGGTGAATGTTTTATGTTTGTCTCCATGACCTTTACAGGTCTGCAAATCACAATTTACAAAGCGTGCAACTTTTCCAGGTTTTCCATGTTATGGGGGAGCCCTAGGTATTATGCTGCCTATATTACTATACAAAAAACTGTGTAAACAAGACACTGTACTGTACATAAAAATACAGCATTTATTATTGTCACCCTGTCTTTGTGGTAATAAACATATCTTATGTACACAGATGTTATGAGAAGTCTGAGATTTCGAGACAGAAATGCTGTTTGAGATTACCCTATGATAAAGGACAGTGTGGATAATGCCTTTTGAATCCTCTTCCTTTCTTCACCAACCTGAGGAGAGGTGGCTTTGTCTCTGAACCGTGTGACTAAGGTTTGACCCAAACAGCACACCCTGAGAGTTGACTTTACAGGTGTCCTGGTTGTAGACTGTGTTCAATCTCTGTTGCTTTTGCAGGGGGTCTGTCGGGGAGAAGTCTGTTTGGGGTCAGTCTAGCATGACTCGTCCCAGCTCACCCTTCCTGAAGGTTCTGATGAAGTCATAGGCTGCAGCCGTGTAGTTGGGGATTGTGATAGTGATGTTACCTGAGGAATACAAAACACAAACTAGATCAGTCCACCAGTGTTAAGGGACATAACAAAACTCCCAAGTTTGTCATTCTCTGTAGTAATGTGTGGAAACAATATACAAACAGAGCAGTGATGAACACTAGTTCTACTGGTCTTACCAAGGCTGTAGCCATGGATTCAACATTGCGGGGGACAAATTAAATTTGTTATGATAATTTCGGACAGCGTGTGTGGTTTCCTGGTGTAGCGTAGCACATTTATATTTGTATTTAGATTTTTATATCAATATATTGGGGGGGACATTTTGACCAGATTTGAATATTGGGGGGGATGTGTATATTATGATTACGGCCTTGGGTCTTACCCACTCCAGTGAGGGCTTTAACCCGCTGAGTCTTGCCCAGCTTCACAGCGATACGTTTGAGGACCTGCTGGATGTCATCACTCGGCTCACTTAGGTCATACTTCTCTACATACCTGCAGAACACAGACACACTTTACTGTATAGGGACATGTAAGGCAAAGATGATCAATTGCACATTATGGAGATAAAAGACTTGTACCCAAACTTCTCCAGCCGGTTTAGAGAAAACAGTAAATAGTCAGCGATGACATCTTCTCCCACTAGATGGTCCAATATTGTCCCTGAGATAGAATGTGCAGAGTAATATAAGAATCGCACAGTATCTTCTGTGTGTAGTTACACCTTGTATACTGCTGTATCATGATATGAAGACAAGACAAGTTTGGGTGTCATTTTTATGCATATTTAATAATAGGCCTGGAACATACTGGCCGGTAATCAAGCTTTTGAACAGTAGGTGCCATTGCAGTACCGTATCAGTTCTGGACTCACCACAAAGTGCCAGCTTCATGCCCGTCTCCAGACTCTGGATCCGGGGAGGAAGGACTCCAGGTGTGTCCAGAAGGTGGATGATTGGTCTTTCACACACCTGGTGAAAGGCATCATGCACAAACCTTGTGAAGGAAATTATGAATAGGATGATACATAGGCCCTACTGTCTACAGCTATTACAGTCGCACCAACCTGGATTTTGGTGAGGACTGCCTTGGTTATACCTGGCTCCCCTCCCACTTTTGACGCTTTACCTGAAGGCAGAATAGTTAGGATCGGGCTGAACTCAAACCATACATCTAGCTAAGACCAAACTCAAAGATCTCCTGAAAGGAAGCAAAATTATAAGTACCTTTTTTAAGATGCATCCTCCTCAGTGCATTGATTAGTGATGACTTCCCGACATTTGGTACTCCAATCACCATCAAGCAATAATTACTATCCTGAATGGAAAAAAAACATTTTCTTGTATCACTCACAATGAGGGGATAAACCATATTTCTTTTTTTAGATAATATAAAAAAACAAATATATATATATATTGTTCCATTGCAGAAGGTCATAGCACAGGCAAGTAGACAGAAACTCACAGTGAGTCAATATAAAAGGTCTATAGAACAAATGTGTTTTTGCAGGACTAAGTGTTAGAAAATATGTTTTACTGCAGATGATGAAGAAGTTGTATAACCCTTATATGAGACAAAATCATGTTGTCATTGCACTTTCAATGACCAACATCAATCAACGTAATCGATTAAATAATCAATCACGGATAGGGATTTTAGCTCACCTCCTCTCTGTGGAACCGTGGACGGCTCTCAATCAACTCAGTCACCACAGGAACCAACTGTAACAATGCAGTTACATATATTAATTTCTCCTAAATCTCTCTACTCTTCATTTGCGTGTTTCTTTCACTCACACGCTTACCTTTTTTATGTTCTCATCTCTCTGCTTGAAGCAGTCTGTGAATAGGACATTTTTGACCCCATCTCTCTCCAGTTGCTTCAGGATACTCTACATAATCAACCACAATAACATATTCAATGGTGCACAGCATTTCAGTTATCTGGAATCTTACTCAACCAAATAGTGTTTCAGGTGTTGCAAGATTGGTGGCCAGTACCTGCTTACTGGACAGGTCTGTAAGGTCCATCTTGTTGAGCACCAACAGGTGGGGTCTGACATCCAGACTCTCCTGGAACAGAGGGTTTCTGCCTGAAAATGGGATGTGCTCTAGTTAAGGAAATTTGGCACCAAAGGAGTTTACCACACTTTAAGTCTTAGCTTTATAGCCAGCCGGGGGTCATGGAAGGATATTCTGGCGTCATGTATTTCAACGATGCAATCTACGTTCTTCACATTGGCTCTCATCTGCTTGATTCCTGAAGGGAAATGGGATGTCAGCACCAGGTCGTTAGCTAGCCTTTTCCATATCAACGCAATCAAATAACCATGTATTAAACATTTTCATCTCTCCAAACATCATAACATACATAATGCAAACATAATGAACGGTACAGTAGCTAGAACATGTTAACAAACCTTTTGCCATATGACCTGGGAACCAATGTGCCACCTCCCGCTCTCCAAAGTCAAAGACGGTTCGGAACTTCGCAGCATTGCGGAGTGCTAAATGGAGTTTCATTGCAGGTATATTTAGGTTAAACAATATGCCTTTTCAGCTTTTGTCATTGTCATTTGCAGATCGTACTTTTGCCATAGGTTAAAACCTCGAAGCCAACCTCGATAAGGAATCTAATTTCCGGTTGAGTTCTTCAATTTACTTCAAAATAAAGGTCAACAAATTCATGTGCTAACGTATCAGAAGGCATTTTTTGAATCAGTTTTTTTTTTATATACACCGTATGCACATGTTGTTATATGCTAAGTTTCCCAGTATATATCATAAATCTCACAATTTGTACACTTTTTACAACCGTTCTACATGCATTATTAACTACGATAAATTGCTCCTATTAGTCCACCATGTTTCGGCAAATTGCGGGTCAAGCTCTTATTCTGAAGGCATGGTCGCAAAACCGGAAATATTATTGAGACAAGTTTCTCGTAAATATTGTTGTGTTACACAGTTTATATGCCGACTTGAAATCGCGACACTGAATAAAATAATTGACCCAAGCACCCCACCCGCCAGCTACTCAGCTTGAAGCAAAGTCAAAGGAGAATCATTAATAAACATGGAATAACAAATTACCCACAAAATGGGGGTAACACGGGTGATACCAAGGTCTTTGTAAATAAAGTTACTATAACAAAAAATAAAAACACAAATGTATTTAATTACAAAGGGCCTATATTTAAATTCCTTAAAACTGCTATTTGGTGGTTGTTGTGGGGCTTTCGTGAACTCAGTCGACATCAAACGGGATTGGTGTATTGTTGCGTCACAATGTACAATACTCCAATATATAGATGTCATCTGAGAAACCAGATCATTTGCCATTTGACATTCCCCGTTTTAAAAGATAAGAAAAATAGCTGCTTTCTAAAAATGGTAAACTTGGTTCTTGGCTCAATTGAATAATATAATTTTCTGGAATTAAAAAGGATAATATACAAAGGTATGGATGATTAGTTGAAGCCATAAGTGCAATTGTCTCATTCTTCAACAGACTTCTAAAACTTCAACTGGATAAAAGTGAACTCTAATAGGAGTTGAGGACAAACCTTTTTTATAGAATCAATGATCTGGATTAAAATGGAATAAAGAGATAAGTGCATAAAACAAACATCTATTTATCAGATCTCAGCTTCCGTGCCTAACTGAAGATCATGAGACAACTCGGTCTGAAAAGGGCTGAGACAAGGTCCAAGTGTGCTCCACGGTGTTCTAGCAGACTGCCCCAAGGGAGCGAAGAAGACGGTGATGCCCCAGTCTTCATCTCAAGGCACTCTGCCCTCCCAATGCTGACCGTTGTCCCCCGGGCTCCCCCAACTTCTGATGTCGACACCGACAAGTTCATCATGGCAGCCCGTCAAGCAAAGCCTATGCGGCACCTCCTGGCCCCGATCCAGACTAGACGTCCTACTCTTCTGTCTGATTCTCGTCCCAGCAACCCTGGGAATATACCTCCACCTGCTGCACGATCTGGCAACCCGGTGCCTACATCTAAGCCGGTTGTGCGGCTAAACAGCCCTTTCTGGCCTACTCCTAAAGATCGACCTAGCAACCCAGCATGTCCTGTTCGACAAAGGCCTTGCCACCCAGTTGGCATCTCTGAGCCACATGGCAGCGCTGTGTGCCCCTCTCAGCCTGGGTGCCAGCCCAGCAAATCTCACCTGGTTCAGAAGGAGCTGGACCTGGCTGGAGCGCCTACCAGAGAGGTGAAGCCGGGTCCCAAGAACAAGCCCAATCCCTTAGTGCACCGAGTCCCGCTGCTGACCAGGAGGGCTGAGATGAACGAGCCCAAGGTGGTTCCTGTCCGTGAACCAGCACCTCCCTGCCTATTTCCTGCCATTGCCAAGGGAAACGTGTCTCTGGTCAAGGCTAAGAAGCGGAAGAAAGCCCAGACATCCAGCCTGGGCCCATCAGATGCCTTCTGTAAATGTAGGTTCATGCTAGAATAGGTCCAGCCGGGACCATTCCCTCTCCTCTTACCCTCCATCCCCACCCATTTTTTCTGCAACAAGGAAACAGAATTGAACTGGAGCACAGCACCAATGAACAGGACAAGTTAGCCTCTCTGGACCCAGAGAACCAGACCAGAGATCTAGACCTGACCACCCTGCTGCTAGATAACGCTGGGCTTCCTGCCCCGCCCTACGCCCCAGCCCTGATACCACCTGCACTGGTGGACACCAATGGACCTCTACATTAACCTGTGACATTAAGTTTATTACCTAACTTTAATAAAGCAAATAATATGTCACACAATGACATACTTCTGACTGAATAGTAAAAGCATGTTGGCATCAACACAAAATAAAGAGGTTTGATTTGACCAGGGTTTTGTATTACTTCCCTCTCTATCACATCTAAGGAATATCTGTCAATTTCATGATCCATACTTGTTATCATATGCAAGAGGACCATCAATAGCAAAATCTAAGTAGAAAGACAGACTTTCTGTGCTGAGCCCACCCATTACAGCACCAGGTTTGGCTGGTTGCATATGGATTATGGAACAATTTTGGTTGGTTGAACAGGATTTTTTTTTAATATGCAAAACCTTCTCGGGTCCTTTGAGGCAGGCCCATGCTGAACATATCTTAACAATCGGTTGTGCCAGATGTTATCTTATTAGGTTGTCTGCTGGGGCACACAATACATTGCACTTTTACTGTGTATACATTTATTATCACAGTTGCAAAGGAGAAGACATTACGTATTTATAAAAAAATATTTGCAAAATATGAATGTACATTATGTACATTTGATTTTGATTATTGAGAATCAATAAAATAATAAAACATTACCTATAACGGTATGATTACTAATAAGCGTCCCAAGTGGCTTAAATTCTGTTTGATTTTAACAATCACTAAAATCATTATCATCCATAAAATCTTTCAGTCAACAGATCTGCTTCATGAGTAATATTCCTTAATTTCATCACTGTCTTTAGTATGTTTACATATCGTATTCCATTGGTACAATAATTTAATTCACATTTGGCTTAGATTCAAGACATGAGGCTCAAGACTGCTCTTCTTTCTTCAAAGCTTTGATCTCATTGGCTCAGACACGTTGGGGGAGGAGTAGTGTGAGATGAGCCTGTCAGCTTCCCGCCAGCCGCTGAGCAGTGCTCCATGGACGGTGGAGAAGAAGCGGGAATGGGTTGCCTCCCCTGCAAACATAACCTGCAGGGGCTAGGGATGACAGAACAGTAAACACACCATGTGGAGCTGGAGACAGATCCTGGATACATCCCCATAGTCAAAGATGGCTACCTATTCTTTATACTGATTGGTACTTTATTATCATAGTGGTTTATGGACGTTTTCTTTTTTTTTGTTGCATGTGTGTGTTTTGAGTGCATGTGTGTGTATACAGTGCCTGCACTGCACTCATAGACTGCACTGCGTGTGTGTATGTACCTGTGACTGCCCCCCCCTGGAGGGGAGGGGTTCTGCCAGGTTGTCTATGTCCTGGCCTGAGCAGCCTTTTGCGGTGTAGCTGTAGGAGCCACACGTCCAGGGGTCCAGAAACCACTGGGAACGAAGAATCCTTCGTGGAGTGATGATAGGGTTCCCTACACACACACACACACGTAGACTTTGACTTGTGTCTTTTAAAAAGGCAAAACCACCCTTGAAATAGTTTGAAAATACAAAAAGTTCATCTGCCACAATTCCACACAGTGACAACAGTTCATCACGAACACGGGCGTAACTCGAACATATTCAGAAGTTCAGACAGACAATGATGGTATTTTCAGGTTTACCTGTGAACTTGCGGATCAGGTGTGTGATGGAGTGCGTCACCTCTTGTTCAGTCAGAGTCTCCATGTACTCGGACTCGTGACCAGCTATCCAACCACAGAGCACATGCCCATACCTGAGGACAGAACAGGACCAGGAAGGGAGGGGTGAGAGGACAGGTAGAGAGAGTGAGTGCAGAGATATGCACAGTGGAATACAGAAGCCCAACACTATATGAGCAAGACACTCATATTCCATACAGCACTATTACAGTGTGGGTCTGACTGACCTCTCAGTGGGCTTGAGCACAGTAAAGCCAAACAACTTCTTCATCCAGAACTTCTCCACATCCGACACCTGGTCTACCAGGTCCACCTTGACGCGGACATCAATGCAGTTACAGGTGTGCGTGTTTGTACAACAACATAAAGTCAAAAGCAGTGTGTCTTTGGGCGTGTGTGTGGGCTTGCATGTGTGTGTGTGTGTGTGTGTGTGTGTACTCACACACCTCATCCTCCCACACCAGATAGATGACCTCACAGTCGGCGTCCCACCAGGGAGACTCAAACTCCACAAAGATCTTGTTGTTGGTGCCAAAGCCCAGCCTCTGGACAGAGTGCTGCTTGTGGAGGGGGAGAGGGGGGCTGAGTAGGGTGGCGTGGTGCTTTTTCAGGTACCCTGTCAGCATAGAGCAAAATAGAGTCGAGTTCAACAGACTAGATGCCGCTGCCCTCATGCATATGCAACGGAACAACTAGGAACCATTTGCGGGAAAGTCCTAAAAGGTCGCCCCAACACAAGGCCACGAGATGTCGATTACAGACGTGTCTGCAAGTGTATGTATGTGTGTGTGTGACGTCACCTACCTAGAGGAACAGTGACGATGACATGGTCAGCAGGGATCCTCTCCCCGTCCTGGCACTCCACCACCACGGGGGCCTGCCCCGTGTCCCCTGTCCTGTCCCTGCCCCAGTGAACACAGTGAACAGGTCGCCTGTAGGACACTATACCGCCAGGAAGCTCCTTCATCATGTTGTCGATCAGGCCGCCGTAGCCTCTGTGAGGGGGAGCAGAAAGCAACATAACGAGGACTAGGCCATTTGTCCCAAAGACAGCGTGTGTACCATAGACCATGGCTGATAATGTATCTGAGTGTGTGGGTGTGTGTGTGTGTATGCCCACCTGGGGAATGTGCAGTCCAGGCCTGGCAGGGTCTTGTACAGTCCGAAGGCCCCCAGACCCACCAGGTCCATGGAGTGTGTCCCGCTCACACAGCACTCAGTCTTCAGCAGCGTGCTGACCATAGACAGACGCAGCGCCCTAGTGGAGGCCTGCTCCCCCTGCCACTGCTTGGCTGCCTGCCTAGGCACCTAACACACACACATTTGATTTCTTGATAAGAAAAAATAAAACGGGGAGAGACAACGAAAGAGATAGAGAGGGAGGGAGGGGGGTGACGGATGCACCTGTGCGCGTAGGAACTCTCCCACGCTGGCCCAGGTTTCTCCTCCCTGGGTGAAGTCTGTACTCTGCTCCAGCAACTCCGCAAACAGGCTCACAGCTGGAGCCATTTCGTCCACGCCGAGCTTACGCCCTAGGGCACAGGTGTACTCCTTCATAATAATTCATCTCACACCAGGATTGATCAAACCCAGGGGCAACAGACGAAACAAGACATCACTGTAAAAAGAACTGTTGCATTTTACCCAGCATTTACGAAAAAGACATGTTTGGTCTTGATCTGAATGTGAAACAAAAGCCTAGGAATGTTGTAGGCTATTAACATAAACCGTTCATGTTCAGTATTGGATAGTGCAAACCTGAGCTGCTGAACCAATTGGGCACCCATGGGGGGTGTCCTCCGATGTCCATGGCCTGATTCTCAGGGGTTAGGGCCTCAGGGTCCAGTAGGCCATACTGACGGGCCAGGCAGAACACTGGATTCTCTTCACATGGACCATGAATCCAGTTAGCTCCTACCTCTATAATGTTGTTACCTTTAAAATAAAAGTGAGTTTGTTTTATTACTTGACAGTGCATAGCGAGAGTTTTATTACATGTATATCATTAGCCAGATCTTATTGTTTCAGAGCGCCAGATAGTGTAAAAGGGTGGTAGGTTACTGTAGGTTAATAATAAAAGACTGACTTTAAAATGCATCTGAATGGAACTACATGTAACTGTATGTTTTGGTAGAACTAATCTACTGGTAAATATGGTAACAGTTCGAAACTCATAGTAAGATTAATCTAAGCGCAGTCAAAGTCCAATTCCAATGCACAATATAAGAAATAAACACGTAAAACAGCGCTGCTGCTCATTTCATACGAACCAGAGCAATCCGTTACTCACCCATTCTCCCTGTGCGAATCCTTCCCCCGCTCCTCGCAGTAGCTTCGATGATACGCACGTTGCGAAAACCATTCTTAATTAGTTTTTGAGCTGCTCCAATGCCTGATATTCCACATCCAATGATAACTATCCTGGAGTCTAAACTACAAGCCATCCTAGCCTCACTTTTCATAACAGGTCGCTGGTCCGATAAGAAACGGGGACGGGGAGCAACACACTATGTCTTCCGCGTCAGCTGGGCGCACTTCGGACACTCGTGGTAATGTTTCTAGTTCCGCAAACTGAAGGATACTGTAGTGCCATTTTCTTAGACTTAGAACAAGAAAGTTTGATCACATAACATCTACTCTTGTCTCTCTACACTGGCTCCCTATCCAAGCCAGAGCTGACTTCAAAGTTCTACTACTAACCTACAAATCTCTGTATGTATTGGCACCACTGTACCTCTCCAGTCTCCTTGCACCCTATTGCCCCGCAAGGACACTTAGATCTCAAGATGCCGGCTATCTGGTGGTTCCCAAAATTAAGAAAAAAACAGCTGGAGGTAGGGCGTTCTCATATAGAGCACCTCTTCTCTGGAACAAATTACCCGTCTCAATTGAGGAGTCTGATACTGTTTCGACATTTAAAATTAGGTTAAAAACGTTATTGTTTAGTCAATTCTACGACTGTTAAAGGTAAGTATGTTACTAGTTGGAGGCAACGGGGGACGGGTTGTTTCCATCCTTATTCTATAAGTATAACTTATTTTAGAGTTCTCTTCCCCTGGAACAGATTTCATGTTCCAAATGAGGGGGGCTGTCGCTGTCTTGGTGTGTGGGGTTGCATCAAATTCCCCTTTTTTGCTCTGTTAAATTGCTGCACCAGTCCACACTAGACCGGTGGGGATCTCATTCTATTATGACTGTAACTGTTAGCTGCTCCTGGCATTCTCTAATCCCTGCTCTCCTCTCTCTGTGTCCCCCCCACACACATCCCTTGTGGTGTGGGGGGTTTGAGTTGTCAGCACCTGCCTGGTCGTCGGTCAGCCAACGCTGGACCTGGTCGCGAGTCTCCCGGTCCTGTCCTACATCTATAAAGTTGAACAATGGATTTTGGTGTTTTAAAAACCCATCGACACTGTATGACTATGTTTAGCCTGTGTTCTGCTCCTCTCTCTCACCAACCGTCTCTGGAGGAGGGGATCCCTCTCTGAATTGCTCCTCCCAAGGTTTCTTCCATTTTTTTCTCCTGTTGAGAGTTTTTTGGGAGTTTTTCCTTGTCTTCCTTGAGGGTTTAGGTTGGTTGAGGGGCAGTTCTATGGGCATATGTGAAGCCCTCTGTGACATGCTTGCGTGTAAAAAGGGCTATACAAATAAATTTGATTTGATTTAGACTAGCATACAACTGGACAACTCTGTTTTGTTACAGTGATACAGTGATCATCACAAACTACAACCAGAAGAGGGCAGTGTGAGTGTAGGTGTGTGTGTGTGTGGTTACTCTGGTGCAGCTGAGCATGGTTGTTGCTGTTGAGGATCTGTGGGAAAGAGGAACAGCCCCCCTCTCTCAGGATACCCTCATTGTACAACCATGGTGGGAACACACACAAACACACCTACACACACACACACACACACACGTAAACACACACAGCAACTGAACTCATGAGAACTGGCTGACTGCGAGGGTCACTCACAGAACAATACTCAACTCTAGTCCAGTCACTGTGTAAATACAGGAAATAATCAAAGGTCCTGTTTTTTTATGTTACATAGTGTAATGTGTCTGTGTATGAGTGCGTGTGTCAGTGTGGATGTTTTAGTTTTTACTGTACTTATACTTTTTTGCATATGTACGTAAATAGCAACAGGTTCATTTACTAATGGATGGACAACACGACAAGGACAAGGGATTTATTGTATAAAACCATGTATTCCATGTTGTAGTATTACAAATATTGCTACTTGAGAATATTTTATTTGTACATACTGTAACAACACTACTATTAGAGTAAAAATATAAAAACAGGTAAAATAAATGCACAAGACAAGTTTATAACCTTTTCAAAGTTCATAGGTGCAGACTATGGTTTTACTGTAAGTGTAACTATAAAGGCCAACAAGTTTATAACATTCGCTACAGTAAAATACTTTAAAAACTGCTGACAAATAGTGTGCAAATGTTTCAGTAGTATAACCATCAGCATAGTTATTTTCCACACACTCTTACCACACACATATACGCTTGCATACATACTGGCACAAAAGTATGTACACACAAACACACACACACCCTCAGACCAGGTCAGCTGTGCCCGGGACACCTTCCAGCTGCTGTAATATCATGGACTTCAGAGCACTATACCTGGAGAAGAGAGAACAGACATATTAGCTGTAGGCCTCTTGCATAATTCTCTCTCTCTCATTAACTCATAAGCTTCAGCTACACACAATGAGGTTAACAGGCTTGATGGTCATCTTCCAGCATCACTCCCACTCTCACCATGCAGTGTTGTTAACTAGCTACAAAAGACAGAGACTCACTTCCTGGTTAGTCTGGAGATCTCCCTCTCCTCCTCCTCTTTTAGTTTCACAACAAAACTGTCCAAAACAGGCATCTCAAACTTGATGTACTGGGCAACCTAGAGAAAGATCAATTCAGACATGTTAACATGACACAGACAAGTACTTTCCAGTTGTTTCTATTCTAATAATAGTCTGGTCCCAACAATGACACCCTATAAATATAGAGCTTGCTGCTAGAGCCCATTGTTACAACAGACCCTAAACAGGAAGTCGCTCTTACTCAGCTTTCTAAAATTACCCTGTCTATTGCTGCAGTGTATTGTAGAATTGTCCAAATATATTCAGACAAAACAACAAAATGGAGGTGGTGTTGGTTGAGAATGCAGTGGGGTTGGAGAGTTGAAGGAGACTCACGTCGTATGTGACCTCCTCCCCCAGGTCTGACTCCATAATGAAGATCTTGGATATCTTCTCGCAGGGGCCGTATAGAACACGGGACACCAGAGGGTACCCACTCTCCCTCAGCTGGCTGCGCTCTGAAGGACCAAGTGCAAGCTATGAAATGCGACATCAACACACACACCTGTGCTTTCCGTACACATACACACTCGTGTACTGACACGGTTCACTCGGAGACAAACACACAGACACACACACATACACACACACACACAAACACACACACACACAAACACACACACACACATACTGTTTGCATAAACACGTGGAGGCATGCAGACACTAACACACAAAGAGATCTTACCTCCAGTCTCGTGCACCATGTAGAGAACAAACTCGTCAGCTTGATTTTCCACCTACCGACACAAAAAACTGTAATAATCACTTGTAGTACTCAATGTGGAATCATGTATTCCAACCATGGTGACAATACAGTACTGGCCTGACCCCTGACCCCTGGCTCACCCTGAACTTGTGTAGCAGCAGGTTGAGGACCTGGACAGTTGTCATGGTGCTATTGACCCGTACGTTTGTAACCGACCCAAAAGCTGGTGTAAACACAGATGTCTGAGGGGAATCAAGAGAACACCCCCCCCACACACACACACACACCCACACACACACCTACTTGATTAATGTCACAGGAAAGAACACATTCATTAGCAGCATCTGGTCAGAGATGCTGGGTTAGTGGATTTAAGGGCTGGAGGGGGGGGTGGGGGTGAGGGGGGCAGGACACCTTGATCATTAACTACAGGAAACCCCAGAGGCATAGGAAAAACCTGGAGCTCAGCCCTTTAGAAGCACATCTTAGTGTGTCTGATAACACACGCTCTTACACACACCCTCTCTCTCTCTCCTGCTCTCCCATACATACACATGAACATAAACACGCACACACACACAATGTCCTGGAGGGCTGGGGTCAGTGTGGGGCTGGGAGATGTACAGTACAGGACAGTAATGAGCGGACCAGAGGACAGGCTATTGTGAAGCACTCATCATTCTCCCAGTCACATCCGTACAGGAAGCCACGTTCTCTCTGCACCTGGTCATGTGTCAGCAACCAGAGAGACACACCAGCATGCGTGTGTTCAGTGCGCGCGGACAGGGTGTGTGTTACCTTGTGGTTGTAGAAGTGTCCGTTGATGGAGTATCTGTGTGTGCGGAGGCGCTGCATGTCCTTGGCGCTGTGGCTCTTGCACCTCCTCCTCAGCACTCCCACGAAGGAGGCGTCGCTCCTGGTCCGGAGCAGCTGGGGCACCTCCTCCTCCTTCTCTTCCTCTCGCTTCTCCTCCACAGCCACGCTACCCCCCACTACCAGGACACACACCCACACCGTTTTGTTTGCAGACTCACGTACTGTATCAGTTGAAACGGTTGAGGTATTTATAACCGGGTGACGTATTCCTCCGTGCTAATTTCTATGTTTCAGACAACAATGATCAAGATGATGATCAGATGACTATCAGCTGATGCCGATGGCTGACTGTCAATTCAATGCTTCCAGAGTCTGCCATCTGAAATAGAGTCGTCTATTGATGTATCACCCTTTGGTTCATTCATCAAGTGACCTATACTTGGCGTTGACCCTCTGTGTGTTTAGTAGCAGTTACATAGTACCCTCCGGTCATAGACTACAACATCTCATTTAAGGTTTTTGAAAGACATACTTTTTAGACAAAATGTTCTATGATGTCCTCTCCTGGCAGGAAATACAAAGGACAGCCTTTCTCATCAATGATCAGTAATCCAGAATTACTGATCCCAGAGGCCAGGGTATAGCTCAGGGGTTAGAGCATGTATATGAAAAGCAAGAGGTACCATGTTCAAATCCCCCCCTTTTGGATAAAAGTGTATTATTATAATCTGGATAGGATTGACCTCCTTTCAATCTGCCAGTTGACATGGGTAGCAGAGTAAGCTTCATCTGTGTGTGTGTGTGTGTGTGTGTGTGTGTGTAGGTGTGTGTGTGTGTGTAGGTGTGTGTGTGTGAGAGAGAGAGAGAGAGAGAGAGAGAGAGAGAGAGAGAGAGAGAGAGAGAGAGAGAGAGAGAGAGAGAGAGAGAGAGAGAGAGAGAGAGAGAGAGTGGGTGTGTGTGCACATGTAGGTGATTCACCTCATCTGTAATCTCAGATCTCAATAATCTGCCAGTTGTCTGGTAGTGTCTGGTGTCATGTGTGTGTGTGTGTGTGCATGTGAGTACTCACTGGTTAGGGCTGTCACGTGTGTGTGTGTGTGCATGTGAGTACTCACTGGTTAGGGCTGGCCCATTACTTCGGCCCAGTATGTTGTTGTTGGATTCTGAAGTTGGCTGCATTGACAGTAGGGATCTCTCATTCCTGAAAAAACAACACTATGTTCAGGCAGTGTCAAGATAGTCAAAAATATAGTAAAAAAGTCTAGATTTAGCCCATGTTAGGGTTTTAGGGTCAATCAGTATATATAACCTTGTATTTATAAGGTTGGGAATCCTGCCTAAACACTAAAGGTAGGACAGGTGCTGTCTCGCGGCTTGTTTTCATTCTAGATAACACTTCGGCTGTTACCTTGAATCAACCCTAATCTGATACACGTGTAGGAGGAAAGCACAAGAGGGGGAGGAGCAATACTAATAGCCTACTAATGAGGAAACACACACTTTAAAAGTAAAACCAAATTCTAACCAAAAGTCTTTCCACAAATGAAAATAACAGAGAGGCTGCGGTACAGGTATAAGGTGTGTGTGTGTGTGTGTGTGTGTGCGTGCGTGTATGTGTGTGTATGTGTATGTGAGTTGATGGTATACCTGTTGACTCCTGGGCTGCCGTAGCAGAATCGTTCATTGTCATCGTGCATCTGAAGGCGGATGGGTCTCCGAAGACCCCAGTAGATGTTCAGCAAACCCTCCAGAATCAGCTCCCCATCTTCCTACACACCCCCCCCCCACACACACACATACAGAAATTAGAATTTGCATTATACACACACAAACACACACACACAAACACACACACACCCGCACACACACAAACACACAAATTAGAATTTGCATTATACACACACAAACACACACACACACACAGTAGAATAATAATCCTCAGTGTTCCAGTATCAGGTGGATATCCTGCTGGTGGGGAGCCAGCAGCTTCAGTGTAAAGCGTACGTGCGGGGTGGGCCGCATCGCGGGCGCTAGATCAACCCTCAGGTCTGGGAGGGACGGGGCTGGGGTCTAACCTGCCCCGCCGTCCAGAGCTGAGGTCATGTCTGAGCAGAGCAGCGGCCATGACTCACGCCTCCCATGTGCTGCTGCAGGGCACGTACGAGATGCGGCTACCTCACGTACGGAACGCAGGCGTGCCTGCCGGCCAGGAACACGTCATGGGACTTTTCGTCCAGTCACAATGCAGACCAGTCCTATACCAGCTGAGGGCCCGGTACGATGGGTCTATTTATATGAACTTATATCAAGCAGTTTTATAGAGAAGGAGAGCACCAAAATGGCGGGGGCTAGGATGCTAACCCAACTGTGATTGCAGTTGGAATGACTGCAGTCTGACTGACGAACCGGAAATTGTTCCCTGAGCTAAAGTCTTGCTGTAACTACCCAGGGTGTCTCCAGAAATCTGGGGCCCTAAGAAGCAGCACTATTGCCATTAATTACCACAACCAGGGTACAACCTACACTCATATTTTATATATACAGCATATATACTTCCATTTTTGTATTTATGTTTGGAATGACAAACCAGCCATTAAAATAGCTGCTCTTGGTACTCAGCTCAGAAAACACTAGAGAGAAGGTTTGCTACAACCAGTAGCTACAACACCACCAAGCTGAGCCACAACACCACCTGGCTCTGACACGTCTCATCACAGTATCAGCTCTTTCTCATCACCACAACCCCAGATTCCACTCGTCCCAACAAACTCAACAAAAACAACCTCAGATAGTGGCTGGTTGATAGGTCGGAGCGTAGATAAACTAGTACACACACACAAACACTCACACGCACACACACTTTTACTTACAACTACCCACACACATTTATCCCAGACACACACACACAGCAGGTGGCAAAGTCAACTCCAATGTGCTTAAAGGCTAAGAGTAAGATCCTGGGTGAGTCGAGATGGAACGAGAGTCATGTGATCAGACACAGGGCCGATAACAGGTCACATAGGCTTAGATCAACGTCATAGGCTTCTGCCTGTTTCCTCCAAGGCTTGTCCATGTTCAATCCAATTAATCGAGGATGTTGGAATTTGTTATGATATTTATATCATTCCGTTGACGTGGACGCTATGGGTGACATAACATGAAAAGGTTAAAACCTATGAATAAAGCGGTATTTTCTAGAATGAATAAAATCCATTCAGAGCATCTAAAGTGTAGCACTTTGAAATTTTTCCTAAACATAAATGCATTACAAATACAATTATTATTATTATTATTATAAAGAGGCAAAAGTGTCAACTGTTATACAAGACAAGATGGCGAAGAAAAAGGTCAGGACCAAATGAAGCAATTCGTTTGCAGGGGTTTTCTGTGTGTGATTTTTTAAGACTATGTGTAATCCAGTTGTGTGTGTACGGCTGTGTGAAATGTGTGTGTGTCCATGTATGTGTGTGGATTTGTATTTTGTGTGTGCTCCCAAGGCCTCATTGTTACAAAATGTAAACAGTCAAAGCAGCTGCACCACTGAACCTTGGTAACCTACCACTCCTGAGTTTCCTGAACACACACATACACACTGTAACCCCCTCCCTCTACACACACATACCACACCCACCCACAGTTACTCCCTCAGCAAGGTCAGCAGCTATATTTAGCAGCCTCAAGCCTCAGCCTTGGCTTGCCCCTCGTCACTGTGTGTTCATATAAAAGCTCCTGCCTGTCCCCTGAGCTGAACATCCACACACAGGCACCCGGCAGAGCTGATCGTCAGCACAGAATACAGGGCGACTGCTGCTCCTGAAGACCGAGATTCAGAGAAACACAGTGGGACTGAACAGTTATCTTGACCGTTAAAACAAAAGGTGAGTACACTTTTCAGAAACTCTACAACAGACCTGTACCTCTAAAAAGCTTGACCCAGGAATCATCTTTAATTCTTTTTGACTGCAGTAGTAATGTACTAATGTTTAATGTATCGTCACAATACAGACTTATTATTAGTTTCTGTTAAACCAATAATGTTATGCTAACCCTATTAAACATGGTGTGTCAGCTACATATGTTGTCTTTAGCCTTGAATTTTAAACTACTTAATTTGACAGAGTAATATTGAGCTTGAGAGTGAACAACAGTTGAACAACAGTCCCTCTCTAACCTTGCTCTCCCTCCTCTCTCTGTTCCACAGAATGAAACACAGACGGCTGCTCCTGTCTCTGGACCTGCTGCCCACCATCACGGAGACCCTGGAGGACTCAGCTGCCTTGGGGGTCCCTACCCACCCCTCCTCCCCCCCCTCCTCCTCCTCCAGTTCACAGTCCCAGGACGAATACATGACCAGTATACAGGCTCTGGCCTCCTGCCCAGTGCTATCCTCTACCTGTGGCCCAGTCAGGTTTCAGAAAGTGCCTTCCATCCGTCTGTTCTCCAAGCCCCAGGGAAGACACTCTAATTCGGCTTCACTGCCACGCGCCAATCCCCACACACACCGGACTCCCAGAGCCTCTGGTCTCAGTTTAGCCAGGCCTGAGGAGATGACACCGTGGCAGGGCAGAGAAAGAGGCACCGGGGACCCGGTGGACTGGCTGTTTGGACAGAACCAGAACCAGACTCAGACTCTGAGAAGGACCTGTGGAGAGCCGTGTCTGAGTCCGACCCTGGCCGCTACTCTGTGGGTGCTGTGATGCAGAGCCGGGACCCGAAATCAGCATGTCCTCATAAACTGTTAGTCTGACTGGAAGTCTCTCAGCACGACATGTCCAGATATCAGGCAGGAAGGGTCTTCCTTACAAGGAGAGGCAGTTAACCTGTCACCTGTAATGGGAGGAGTTTGGTAAAGAAAATTGAGACTGGAAAATGACTGGAAGTTAGAACTGGACTTTGATGGAGCAGAGGAGCTTTAAGATCCACTATGAGCAGAAGGAGTTGTATTTATTTGTTTTGCACTAGACTTTTGTCTTCTCGTTTACATTCTTCAACAATGTTAGTTAGTGAATCTTTGTATTTTTGTAATAAAAACGTTCTGAAGTCATGCCGCTTGAGTTTTCTGTGCTGTAATTGGGTGTGCTTTGCCTTCGGCAAGGGCACAACCTTTGTTCTCTCACATATATATTTTTATTGGGTGTACTTTGCCTTCGGCAAGGGCACAACCTTTGTTCTCTCACATATATATTATTATTATTATTATTCTTTTTGCCCCCCTAAAACTCAGTCAATATTTGGCCTACATAGACAAAGTAGGTGTCAAAAGTTTCGTCTTGGTAGCGATTGAGTTGCTTCTATTGGAATTTACGTTCCGTTGCATGGTTTAGGCTGAAGTTAAGTTTTTGTGGCGAAAAGTGAAGCTAACGTGGCTAATTTGCTAGCCACAGTCACTGACGTTACTAACGTCACTAACGTCACGAAAACACGCGTGACTACCTTTGGCAGAACATTCGTTTCGCATCTGTTAACTTGGGGGATAGCTAGGCTAACTAGCTTTACTGCAAGGCAGCTGCAGAAACGCCACAAGCAAAGAGGCCAGGGTGATAACTATTTACTCATTTTACTTTGTGATATGACACACAATTGTCATGTGTAATGTACAGTATAAGCTGATATTATTAAGGAAGTACATCTACTTTCGGAAACAGTAGTCTACTATTTCACTGAAGTATTAGCATCATGACATTAGCCTGTGTTGCCCGGGCAACACATACTACAGTGGTCTATGATGTAGCGTTATCTGTTTTCAATCGTTAAAATAAACATTCCTCACATATACATTTTCGTTGTAGGGTTTATTCTGACATTAGTAAACGATTTGTTGGTGAAATTACCATTACCTGTGGTTTCAAACCAGTGTAGCTCACTGCAACGCTGTAGCTTACGTGAGACACACTACAAAAACATCTACACTACACAGCTGTTTAGGAAGTCAAACGGCGACAGAACATGTTCGGCACTCCCCTTACTTAAATCAAAAGTCTATCTAACTACTAACCTGAACTTCATTGCCACAGCCTAAACGTTGTCAATCTGTTCATGAAAATAATTAATTTCAGCTTAAACCGTACAACGGAACGTTAAATCCAATTCAACCAACGCAATCGCTACCAAGACGAACACAGCAGTAGTCTAGTACTGTACCGTAGTAGTACAATTTACCGGGGCAGCTTCTCCACACGCTATATCGCATTTTGCGTTGTTACTGACAATGATCGCTACCAGTGAGCTTTTTATGAAAGCGATTTTCCACTAAATAAATGTCAAGTTTATTTACGTTTTGGGGTCATATTTTCAGTTAGAAGATGGTACTGTTTGAATCGCGATTCAATCTTCTACTGCCGGTAACGTCGTAGAATAATCTTCAAAGGGGGTTCTTTATTCACGAATGAATGCAATATGAGTAGGCTAAATGCCTTAAAATATCACGAGAAGGGAAAAACTTAAAAGGACGTTTACGTCATAGAGATTAGGTCAATTTTTACACCGGTCTGCCAAATTTATTCGTTTTGATTCAACGATGAGGATGCCTTTTGCAGGGGAAATGAGAAGATCTATTTCATTCTACACTTCACTCGTATTTTCAGTTGTAAATGAGCAGCAAAAAAAAAAATGCTTTTAAATCTATGTAATCTTTATAAATAATAAGTATGCATTTTTATATAAAATATAGCCTACAGAAATATCAGTTTTAAAAATGTCATTCAAAAACGGACCCCTGTGCAACCGACGCAAGCAAGCACACCCTACAATTTCCCCATAAATTGTCCCCTCTCTAGTTGTAAATATAATATTTCAGCAACTATGACAGAGGACCTCATACACAACACTTGAAGGACATTAAATTAACTGTTCAAATTAACATATCATAATTGTAATAATATCTTAATTAACTTCCATGAATTAACATATTATTAAGTACCAATAACCCCTCCAACTCAACTGAACTTATTGAACAAAGATTTGGACAGAGCCTAAGCAGAATGATGGAGGTGTGGGTAGAGGAAACAAGGAACCAGAAGACAGAATTATAGTTCCATGCTGCCCTCTAGTGGTATATGGAAGTGCTTGTCACCTTGCCCTCTAGTGGTATATGGAAGTGCTTGTCATCTACTGCAGTTCTCAGAGATCACCTGAAGAGGGGGTTGCATGCCTGCATTACGCTTAGAAAATCGAATCACATAAGTTGAGGACATAGAATCGCATGGATAGAGCGATGGAATTTAGTATTCAGTTCATTTTAGAATTTAGTTCAATTGTTACTAAAAAATAGAAGTGAAAGTTTTACAGGTGAGTTTTACAGTGATGTACAGGTGTCCTAGAGAAAAGGATATCTGTGACGTGTTTGCTGCTCAGATGTGTTAAGTCCCATGAGAACCTGAAAGAGTCATCAATGCTCACACAACCTCCCATATGCACCATGGGAAGCACACCTTGTCTGTGTGTGTCTCTCCCTGTTTGTCTGTGTGTGTCTCTCTCTTTCTGTGTGTGTGTGTCTGTGTGTGTGTGTCTACATGAGTCAGTCCCATGATACTCTTGAGCGGTTGGCTGACAGACAACTTGCAGCACCAGATTCTGACAGCAGCACATCACCGGACTGACAAACTCACAAGAACATAAAGCAACAGCAGGCTGTGTAGACAGTTGGGGGGGGGGGGGTGACTGTCTTTCCTACAACTCTCTTCATCTTTCAGGGAATAATTAGCGACTAGGTCTTGTCATCGCTGCAACTGCAGAGATACGAGTTCCCAACATCAAAACTCCCACTAGCACTGGGACTGTTTAGATTTTATTGATGTCAGTCCAGTGTATGAAATATGTAGGTATTTGGTATGAATTGGTCATTTGGTATTGGAATGAACACTGTAATTATCCTGCATGTCCTAGTTTTAGTATAATTGGGTCTGACATGGTTTAAACCCAATTCAAACAGACCAAACAAACCGTGGTTCTAGTAGTGAAAGGGGTGTGATTCCCATGAGGGGGGAGGGGACATCCCTGTCTCTCTGCTGGACTGCTGGGGTCACAATGCAGGGGTCTAAGGCTCTTTTGTTCCTCATCCTGGTTCTTGCCCTTACTCTGGCATCCTGTTCTATACATCTGAGCAATATTATGAACGTATCTGTGCTCCTACACACACACACAAACCGTCGAGCATTTGGTCAGTGGTCCGAAGGCCAGTTCACCAAAGCATCTGTCAAGTTCATTGTCCAAACCAGTGGCCTGTGTTTGTGTGTTTGTGTGTGTCTGTGTCTTTGAATCTGTCTTTGTCTAACTTCAAGGTCAATGCTCTGTTCTCAAATCAGGCACACCCCTTGTTGGTGTGTGATGATGTGTGAGTGTGTGTTCATGTGCATGTGTGTGTTTGTGTAGATATGTCACATCTCTTTGGTCAGTACCCAATTCCCGGGAAGTCCCCCAGAGCCATGACCTAATATGGTGTCTGCATGCAGGAATCTGTACACACACACACACACACACACACACACATATATATTAACTACAATACTCATTCTCTATCTGGTTAACCATATTTACATGCAGTAAGGGGAAACTCCAGACCACATTGTCCAATTAAAAATAGAAGAAGCTACATTGCTCCCATATTGTTGTGCTACATAGTTAAGATTCTCAACTCCACAAGAACTGCTCATCAGAGCAGCCAGTTAAACTGCTCTTAATGTTTACTTAACTCCACTTGCAATTTCGGAACTTTCACTGTAGCTCAATTAACCTGGCACTTCCTGGTTTAGGTTACCTACACACATGTTTTTGTCACACCCTGATTCGTTTCACTTGTTGGTTTGTCTCCACCCCTCACCAGGTGTTCTCAGGTTCCCCTCTTGTCATCGGTATTTAACCTCTTTTCTCTGTTCTGGCAGTTGCCAGATCATCTTGTGCTTCACAGTCGTTTCCAGTGTTAATAGTTATTCCCGTTTCTCGTTTTCTGTCTTCACGGTTTTGATCTCTGCCTGTTTAGCCCACCGACCAACAAGCCTGCCTGCCCCAGTGTACCTCTGCCTTGCTACCTTGTTGCCAACCTTTGCTTGCCCCTGGACTACGGTATCGCTTGGTGCTATCAAATTAATTATTCTACTACAAACTACCCTGCTTCCTGTCCGCATTTGGGCCCACTATCCTGCATTGTGTCCGTTTTAGGGATCCAGAGGCTGTGTTCTAATTGCACTGTTTTATCCCAACCACTGAAATATTGTCATGGCCATTTGCTACACTTATTATATGCACTATTTGCATATTGCTTTGGATACAAGTGTCTGCTAGATGAATACAATGTCATGTTTAACCTCAGTAACAACCTTAGATGATGGGATTAAGCAGTCATGGGAGCCGAGGCACTAACCCGTTGAGAGACGCAGACACACTCACTACACCACGCACTTGTGAAACTGGCCACAGTCCTTTGTTTCATTACCACATTGGCTGGAAGCCACTGGCCGCTCTTTCACAAACTGCCAGCCAGAAAGGTTTCCAGAACATTCCATGTGCAGACTGAGGTTTTTGGGTGAGGTAGCTCTTATCCCCCCTACCTCTCTGGCTCTCAGCTGGAAGCTTTTACCCTCATGGTAACAGTTGTAGGTCCTCAGGAGACTGAGGACATCTGACCTGGACAGAAACACAGAGAACACAACATCAGCACACAAACAAGGGCACTGGGGTCACCATTCCAGAAAGTCTACAACAAATCAATGATCCTACCCCCATCCTCCACATATCTACAACCAGGGTCATCAACAAAACAGTTAGGCCCCATGAAAAGATACTCCACTGGGTCGCCTTCAAATATATGTTAAGTGGGGGCCATGTCAGCCACGTCCTTTCAGACTTCTATTACCCCCCTGAACATTTCCTCCTAGGAGGAAATGTTAGAAGTGCATTAAACATGGAGCAGTGTTAAGTAAAGATGAGCTGTTAACACTTGACAGCACCAGACTCACTTAGGAATGATCTTCTCCTGGTTTAGTTTCACAAACATCTGGCCAGCAGCCATCCCGACAGACACACAGCTGGGGAACACAACACAAGTCATTTTAAATGTTATGTCTATGCAAATGTACAGTCTACAATCAAGACAGATGGCATAAATATTCCATCCACATTCATTCCAAAATGGACACAGCCAGGACTTGTCCTGGCAGCAGTTTCACTTTGACTGTGACCCCTATCATTCAGAACCGGCAGATTGAGAAGAAATCACATGTCCCGAGAGACTCCCCCCCCCCCATAACTCCACCCCCCCCCCCCCCCCCCCACACACACACACACCCGGGACGCAATCCGGACGCATGATGTACCCCCTCAACCAGCAGCATTTCCTAGGAAGAAATCAGTATGTCTGCATTTGGCAGCTTGTTGTGCAGACAGGGGACTTTTGCTGTATTAAAAGGCACCACAAAATGGCCCATGGTGGACAATATGATGTTAGGACTTGAAGATGGGGGTGTCCGGTGACAAACTGCAATGGCCTTCAACAAAAATTGTCCTAGACAGCCATGATCCTGACATCCTGAAGAAGGACGATTCATCCTGAGGTATTTCTTAGCGGGACAGTGGGGGAATTCCGGAGAGTGGAAACTCCAGTATAGAGAGTATTGAAGAGGAGGAGCTTGTGGGTATAAAACAGAGCCATAAGCGGTTGAGCTCAGTCAGTCTCAAGCTCAGCAGTCAGTATGGAGTTCCATTTCCTCTCTCTTCTCGTTCGCTTTGCTGCCCTGAGTCTCTGCTGTCTGCTGGTCACAGGTAAGCCACTTTCGATATTTGTCTCCAATACTCTTATCTCTTTTTTATCTCTATGGATTCATTTTACACCTTCACTCTGTCACTATCTTTTACAGACCATTACTTTCTCTGAAATATCAAACTGTGTACCCATTTACCTTCTCTTGATCTTTCTCTTTCTTTTTGCCTGTCTTGATAGCCTACATTCTAAATTTCAGTCAAGTCCTTGTACAGTATAATCCAGCGTCGAAATCACATGTGAGGACCTAAGTTTTTATATTTGCTTTCCTTTGCGTTTTGTGTGTTTACAGTGGAGGATGCAGAGAGCACATTTGTGCCAGGAAGGTGTAAATGCCCAAAGACACAGATGACTGTCAGAAGACCTATGACACACCTTGCAGTCACCCTCAGTAGTCCCACCTGTGACAACGATGAAATAATGTGAGTACACATACGCACACATGCAGGTACAAAATATCCACACTATATATATTTACAGTCAAACATACTTGTGCATACACTTGCACACGTGCACACTGAAGCTGAATCTCCAAGCTGCTTGACATAGTGAACGTTCAAAAAGCCAGTGATAATGTGTGTGTGTGTCTGTGTTTCAGTGTGGTTCTGAGGAACAAAGCACAAGTTTGTGTGAATCCGACTGGACGTCTGGGGAAAAGACTGATCCGTTGCTGGAAGAGGTGAGAGACACACTATGGTTGCTGGTTGACACACACTGACACATACACACACGCTGTAGATAGACACACATACTAGATTTTAAACTTATAGAGTGTAAATAAAAAATAAAAAATACACAATGTAAATAGACTTAACCCTTGTGCTGTCTTCGGGTCACATGACCCGAAGGCAGCACAAGGGAACCATCGTTGTGTTTACCCAATTTTACCCAATACAAAACCAAATTTGTTTAATTTTCTTTTAACCTTCGCGATGTGGGGGGTCTGAGACAGCCCGATGGTTAAAAGAAAATGCTTCACTTTGTTTTTGTATGCAGTAAAGTTGTCGCAATACGACGGTGGGTCACAATGACTGATGGGTAAGAATGACCCGAAGATAACACAAGGGTTAAAGTTGATTAGATATCCAGCTAGCAGCCATGAAGACAAACACATGCAGCACAAACACTAAGTTTCCAACCCTGGTGTCTAGTTGCATTGAATGTTTTCACTTCACTTTCCCCTGCCATTACAAGGGCACTACAATCAACATACACAACAGCATGTTTTGCGTCTTTTTAATTCAGAAATACCAATATTGATCTAATATACATATTATATTCCTAATATTACATTACATTTAGTCATTTAGCAGACGCTCTTATCCAGAGCGACTTACAGTAAGTACAGGGACATTCCCCCGAGGCAAGTAGGGTGAAGTGCCTTGCCCAAGGACACAACGTCATTTGACACGGCCGGGAATCGAACTGGCAACCTTCAGATTACTAGCCCGACTCCCTCACCGCTCAGCCATCTGACTCCCTAATATCCGTCCAATATTGGTCATATGTATGTAAAATGTTCACACACTAAAAACTAGAAACAGTTTGGATGAAACTAAAAACCACGCTGTACTTTTACTTGACAAGCAGAAAAGTCATGATGTTACCTATCTGCCTACACCATTGCCTCATTGACTAATAACCGCCCCTTATCTAAAGATAAGCACGAACAATGAATTGTTGTTAAGTTTGTGTGTATGTGTGTTCTTAGGGTTACTAAGAGCGGTCTAGACAAGACGAGGTGTCTGAAGAGGAAAAGGATTCAGGGCACTGGACAGAAGAAGAAGAGAGGTCAAGCTAGAAGCCTCGCTGCATCCTGAGACTCCAAAAACTACCCCAGCCCTATCCGGCCTGAAAAACTACAACTGCCATGGGCCTATTCTGAGGGAACTATAGCTTCAATGGACAGAAAGACTAGGTACTCTAGTCTCAGGCTGGATAGGAAAGGTCCGTTAAAGTGATAAATTGTAGAGTAAGCTATCAATGACTTCCAAAGCTAAATTATGGATTCTCTTTAAATACATTGTTTGGCAGTGCCCATGCATTGAGCTCTCTCAAACAGGACTGTCAGTTTTGCACCCCAACACTAAAACACTCTGCAAATGTTACCAGTTACTTCAAATTGCTAGACCACTTAACACTTAACACTAGAACACTAAAACAACAGTAGCTTTAAAGAAACCAAGGCAATGCAAAACAAATAAAGGTCTTGATAAAAAAGCTGCTCAGCTGAGATCAGGAGACGCAATTACTGATGAATTCACTGCTGGGTGGTGAACAGAACTCATTGAGCCTGTAGTCATTTACAAAGATGACGTTGTGTGAATTTACAATTGTAAACATTTACATTTTACATTTAGTCATTTAGCAGACGCTCTTATCCAGAGCGACTTACAGTAAGGACATTCCCTCCGAGGAAAGTAGGCTGAAGTGCCTTGCCCAAGGACACAACGTCATTTGGCACAGCCGGGAATCGAACCATTAAACCTTGTTTAATGTTTGTGTATTTTTCTATCATGCAATTTTGTAATAAAACAATGTATTTTCTCAATAGTGTGTGCTCTGTCTTACTGCTTATCCAGAATGTGAGAGGTCAGACAAAAAAAACTTTACAGTGGTTAATTATCAACAGTACATGAATAAGCTAGTAGTCAGGAACAACCACTATTATCTCACAGTCATACCTCTTCATTGCTGAACAGTGTCTCTTTGTTGTTAAAACACAAAAACAGATTTGTTCCAAAATCTTTGATCTTTTGCATAGGAAATAATAGCAACCGTTTATGTTGGAAGGTATAGATGTGTGCAGTCAGCATCTTCAGGTGGTATAAAGTAGTGTGTGTGTGTGTCTTTGTGTGTGTGTGTGTGTGTGTGTGCATGTGCGAGTGCATGTGAGATGGAAAATCACTGGATAAAATATAAAAAACAAAGCAAGGTGGCGAGGTTTCCTGTAAACCATGTGACTGAGCTCTACTTAATATGGGCATAAAGGAAGCAAAGTGAATGGGAACTGGGACACACAGGGCACAGAGTAGACATCTGAGCACTCACTTCGCCCATTGTGACCCAGGCAGGTGTGTTCAGAGCATGGCTGCCTAATACGTCCGTCCTGTCCTTAACTGCTCTGAGGCTGGCAGAAAGAGAGAAACTGCCAGGAGAGTCACTGTCCATTCCATATCTGCTACTGGGTCTAAGAGGGGGAGAGGAGGACTGAGGAGATCATCAAACTGGAAACTTTCTCAAATCATACTTCATTTCCAAAGCCCTTTTTACAATCAACTGGCTGTAGCCCACAGATCAGCACCAATGACCAACATGAGCCTGAAGACAAGGAAATACTCCCAATAACTAGAAGAAATGGAAGAGAGCTCAGGGGTATAAATGAATTGAGGGATCCCCTCCTCCAGAGATGGAGGTCATGAGAAGGACAGAAGAGGGGAAGGAGACGTAGGAGGAAAGGAGGAGAGTGGAAGGAAGGAATGGAAGGCTGGTGGAGACGGGGATGAAGCAGATGAAGGGAGCAGGAACAGAGAAGTGGAGGTGAGCGGTGCGACTGGAATGAGAGGTTTGTGTGTAAAGTGAGATAACAGAACCAGAAGCTGTTCACTTAGGGGTAGAGGACTACTCGTGCGTGAGTGGTCAGAGGGTGATACTGAGGCTTTTAGTGGGGTTAGTGGAGGAACATACACACACACACACGTACACACACAATGCATGCCACCATATATTTTAACCCAGTGTGACCCTGCAGCACGCAGGTCTAGATCTAGAGAATAGTTACCTAATACTACAGCTCTCCTGTTCAGACCTGCGCTGAGGGCTAACTGACAAGAGAGTCACGGCCCATTTAATGCCAAGACCAGGCCTTACAGAGGAGGGCAGGAGGGGAGGGGAGGGAAGGAAGATTGGGGGAGATGAAGAGATAGGTTGGGGTTTTTAGAAGAGAGGGTAACAGAATGGGAGGACCTTATGTGAAGAAAAAAAGATTCCGAGCCAGAAGCTGCCTACTAAAGTGATAGGCAAATGCAACTATGGAATGACACTGTCACCTAGTGGAAAAGAGTGCTACTGTTAAATGTTTATTTCAGCTAGTAGGAGCAGGGACAAAATTCTACATGCAAATGCAATCCTAATTGGAAACTAGTTATCTTAGATTCTCTACTCATCTCTACTTGGACAGACTCAATACAATACAAGGTCAACACAATGTGAAGATACTGATTCAATAATTATTGTTATTTTAACTAGAGAATTCCTGAGCTGTGTAACCCAGCTCAGTGACGACCTAAATCACAACATTTAGCTCAGTGACCTCCGACCCCCTAGAGACAGGCTGACATTACCAGGGGAGACTGCTGAATCTGACTGCCATGCCTGGCGTGCGAGTGTAACCCAGCTTGATTCAGACAGGTCGATAACAACATAGCAGAATAATACATTTTCGTAAACAATAAGGGCAGTATGAATATTCCATAAGCACATTGGTCTGTCACCATCAATATGAATTATTTAGCCGGGCCACCTGGCCTCCAGACATAAAGCTCTAATGAAATTGCAAAAGGACAGGGTGGCACAGACCATTTGGGACTGACTGACATTCTCCTCATGAGAATGGAATAAGGAGCATCAGGCCTGAGGTTTTGGGAAGCTCTTGGTGGGCTGTGAGTCATGGTGACTACTTTAAGAGGGGATGGCAGTTCTATTCTATTCTTTTCTATTCGCTCCCTCTGTGGACAAGGACAAAGGGACCCTCGGCCAGCTTCAGATAATTTATTAGCCAATGACACCAAGATCCATACAAATTTCAAAACATCAGGTGCAGCTGCGGCCAGCTCGTCAGCATAAAGTGCTGTAAAGACGCTGTCCGAAGAGACGCAAGATACACACAACATCGAAAAATGTAATACAAGTTAAAACATGTATATTGATATGGTTCGGCAAAGTGTGTGCGTAGAAAGAGAAGAAGAGTAAGAGAAAGAATGAGAGAGAGAGAGAGAGAGAGAGAGAATGAGAGAGAGAGAGAGAGAGAGAGAGAGAGAGAGAGAGAGAGAGAGAGAGAGAGAGAGAGAGAGAGAGAGAGGGAGCGAGCAAGAGTGAGTGAGTAAGAGAGAGATAGAGAGGGAGAGAGAGAGAGCTGAAGCCTGCTCATTCTTTTGTGTAGCCCACTATTTCGGCTGAGTGGTTCAGAAAACATGAAAATGATAGGAGAGTTAGTAACAATGTTAACTATTAACATGGCCGATTCATGAACTCATTTAGGCATGAAAGGTTTTTTGTGACCGTTAACTAGGTCACTATAGACGTACAGTCCTTCCTTCCACCTTTGGTCCCAGTCAACTTTATAGGAAATTTAAAAGGCACAACGCACATTAAACAATTTCAACATTAGGCATCGGAGCACGCAATCAAAATTGAGCTCAAATCAAGATGTTAGGCTACAACGCAAAAAAAAAAGAATTTACCTATCGAACATAGAACTTACCATCACCGAGGGAGAATATAAGTAGTCGTCCCAACGTATTCTGGTGTTTGATTTGAAATCCACGTATATCAGTCTTCACGCATTCTGGACCCTGAGGGGCTGTTTCAGGAGACAGTCTTGGAACAGGGATGAGAGTGAGTGGCAGCCGATGAAGCGAACGGTGAACCTCACTGATAAGCCAAACCCAATCAGTGTGTCTGTGGGCGGGATTTATGGAGCCCGGCTGCATTTATGTTTCTCATCTAAGGGATGTGTTATTGTAACCTGCTACAGTCTCACGATAATTTTTCTTCTTACAACTTACTGAAGGAAGTTTTTTGGTTCTCTTCACGTGTGGAAGACAAGGAGGGGACGGTGTTGTGTAAGATGTAACCTTTCCATCCTGTTTTGGAACCTTGGAGGATGCCATCTCAAAACTAGCCTACCTAAAAGTTGCCAGTACAACACAACCTTAGGAAGTGTGTGTGTGTGCGTGTGTCTGCACGCCTGTGTGTGTGTGTGTTATGTAGGGCAGGAGTTGATGAACATACAGAGGAAGTCGGTTGTTCCAGCAGTCAGACTGCTTCCTCCACGGAAAACAGTTTGTTTCTGAGGATGTGACTGTGGCAGAGCACATCCTTGTGGAAGAAATACTGAGGAATGAGAATGAATGAGGAAGCAGACTGGAAATATTGAGATTGTTCTCCTCTTTCTCAAGCTACTGTCATCCTCTCGTCTCCTGTCCTCTCTGGTTAATTATAGGTCATTCAGTCAGTCATTCACAAGCCTATTCAGAGAGAACAATGTAGCCTAGGGTTGTGGGCCAACCTCATAGCCTCTCAGTAGAGCCAGGACAAAGAGACTTTGTTCAGGACCCAGAACATCATATTTTGTGATAGTGGTTTTAGGAACACTCTGGACAACCGATATGTTATAATCAGGTAGGTTAACGGTATGCTGGATGGTAATTATAATGTGTTTTTGTCAATTGCTCAGAGGTTAGAAGTAGAGAGCCTGATTGCATGCACACACACACAAGCTTCCAGTACTAGTGTGTGTGTGCGGGTGCAGTGTGTATGTGTGTTTTAAACAAAGGCTTTTCTATGCCTGGCACCAGCTCAGCTAGGTGCTGTTTGATCTATGTGTTTTTTTCCTCCAGCTATCGATTCTTTGTTTAGCTTTGATGTGGAAGAAAGATAGTCTGTTAAAGCTAGACAGTGCAGCAGAGTACTGCGCACACACTAGCCCTACAGTCTTTGTCCCAGGGGACTGGAATATTGTGTGTATGATTTGACGTGTTTGTTCAGTATTGATCCATACGTCTTAAGAAAGAGATCACCTCACTCTCTCCTCCCGTTTCTGCTGTTGGTCTCTCTCGTCTTCTCTCTGGAGATCGACTGAGGAGGGAGGTGTTTTTTCTCATCACCACGGCGACCAAGGAGAGCTATCTCCAAGCTCCGTCTCCATGGTCACCACTCATAGGTGTTTTATTACACGAGACACGACAGACCAATACACACACATGATCTCACTAATATAGATAGGGATGTACTGTAGGGTGGAGATAAATCTGTGTTTTGCCAAACAAAGAATTCAATACTGATTCAGATGAATAATGTATGAATCCTTAAGTGGATTGGTTTGCCACATGTTCCAATTAGTGTGTCTGCTCTGCTTTGTCTAACCTGTCACACATTATGCAAATACAGACAGCCAGACAAATAATTTGGCTAAATCATTTTATTTAATGTAAGTGCAAAAACTATATATAGGGTACACTATGTGCAGTTACAAGATTTTATATATACACATGTATATATAAACCTTAATCTTCCAATTGATCATTAAATAGAAAAAATTCAAACCTACATTATATTTTTTATTGTGGATTAAAAATCTATAGTGGTGTTGAATAGCAAGAAAAGGGCTTGAGCTGGCGTTCTTGGCCAGTGAAAAGCTTTCCCTCTATACATGAGTTGGCAAAATAAGTGCATTGCAATACTTCCTTAAAGGTCCAGAGCTCTTGGGATAACTATTCAGTCAGCCAGAGATCATAGGAGCTGTGTCTGAGGTTGTCTCTGGCTCTGACTCGCAGAATCCTTCCATTTCCTGCATCTCCCTCTCCCCCGAGACCTCTCGTTCTCTGAAAAAGACGTGTCTTTTTTCCTTCCCTCTCTTATCCTCCCTAACTCTCTCTGTTGATCCTCCTCTATGCTCTAGCTCTACCTCCAGCATAGCCTGGGTACTCTCTCCTCTCTCCCCCACTCCAAGACTCCTGCCCCTGGGTACAGAGGCCAGGCTTGTCCCCTTCCTTCCCGTCACCATGTAAAGTAAGGAGAAGGTGGGCTCCGAGCTTGGCCCTCTCTCTGCCACACACACACTGGACAGCCCCGACTCACTGGAGCTGTCCTCGGGACCTTTGGGAGGTGCTGTCTTGGCTTTCTTGCTCAGGATAAAATTGAAGAAAGCTGTCAGCAGAAGCATTGTCCCTTAAATCAAAGTGGACAGAAGACAGGAAGAAGTAAACTAGTAACTTAAATGCTCTGGAATGAAAAGCCTCATTAGAGGACAACACATCTCACAAATGACAGAATTATTAAAGCATGATGAAATGCTAGTTTATTGTGAGATAACGTTGATAATAATATCACATACTAATACTAAGTTGGAACAACTGGGTTAAAGCTGGAGGTACCTGGTTTGTAAAGGTAATGGAAGAAAACAAATGATGGCTTCCTGCTAGTACCTGTCAGAGTCATAGTACCTGGTATAATAGCGTGCCACACCAGGACTGGGTGCAGGAAGCAGACCACAGACATGATGGAGTAGTAAAGAAACTTCTGGAAGCCTCCGAGATGAGCCATCTTCTCCCACAACACAAACAGACACCAGTCTGGGGGACATCTGCAGAAAAGGGGGAGGGTGAAGGGGGGGGGGGAGCGGAGATAAAAAAAAAAAGAAGAGGAATAGAGGATCAACCCAACCTGAAATATGGAGATTAGAGATCACAGTGTGAGACATTCTCTGTACATCTAAAGATGAAGTGTAGCCGTGTACTTACGGCAGACACATGATGAGGAGGGCATCCAGGAAGTAGGCCATTTCAAAAAGCATCATACCAGCAGCTGACACCCTGCAGGAGACAGAGAGGAGGTCATTTTCTGTTTACCACAAGACTCAGCAGGGCTGGAATAAAAGTGATTTCCAAATACTGTCAAATACATGGAATGGGTTGGATTTGTAGGCTGGCAGACACCCCTGCCCCCACCTGCTAAAGATTCGAGTTTCTGGATGGAGTATTTGCTTGATGGGTCTCACACATCTACACACATTGTGTAACTTTCTGTTGCATTTGGGAGTCATGTTGATAAGCAAGGGTCAAGATGTGGTCTGATTGGTTGTTCTACACATAATAATAACGGTTAAAAGCATTCTTCAGGTCTGCTTTTCCTTGCTCTCCTCTTTCTGTTTCTGATTTACAATCCTCATGGTAGAGTAGGTCAGACTTAAAACTTAATTTTGTAACATGTTTGCCTTGTAATTGATTTGCAATGTAAATAAATATCAATTTAATTTTGCTTACTTCGACCATTCTTGCTCTGATTTAACCCATAGAGTCAAATAACTGCAATTCCAGCATATTTGGTTAATATTAATACACTCTCCAGTTTACCTCTCTTCCATTAGATCTAGGGACATAGTTTTGTTGGTTTGGTCAACATAGAAACCCCTACAGACTTAATCGAGAACAAAACGGTAAACACAGTAAACACAGCCAATGTGCAATTTCAATTATAATGTGTTTCGGATGCAGGTCTGCATATCTCACTACACTGTTGCTTCCTTGGCAGTGATATAATCTAAGTGGGTCCGCCATACACACATTTGAACCTCCCTCTAGATTTTTATCATAGTTAATCATCTGACCTGACTCTAAGACTGCCCCCCAAAGGACATAATATCCCCAAGTGCAACTGGTACTGTGTATGTGTGAACATCTGTATGTGAATGTACTTTGTATGGATGTTTGGATTGAAGTGGTAAACAGACTTGAATTTCTTTTTCCCCCTGGGAAGTGTCTTCCTGTGGCACTGTGGGAGTTTCTTCCTGGTGTGTGAGAGCCCCTCAGTGTGTGTTGATGTGTTTGGGGTATGTAGAAACAGTCTCTATTCTGCTAACCTACAGGATAAACATTCTTTCTTTATTAAAACTTCCAGGGGGTCTAGAGGTAAGCTACACGTGGAAAGCTACCAATCCCAGGTAGGGTCATATACCGAGGGGTCTAACGCCATTTAGAGCAACTCACACTGCCTAAAATATCCACATAAAAGGATGGCATCCCTATAAACACATCAGAACTGTTAGTGTTAGTTCTAGTTCTAGTAAGTGAAAGTGTGTGAGAGTTTGTGAAGGTAAGTGAGAATCAGTGAAGCTCAATGTGAATGAGTGAAAGTTAGTGTGAGTTAGAATAAGTTAGAGAACGTCAGTGCAAAGTTGTAAGTAAAAGTTAGTGTCAGGGTGGGAGGCTACAGTACCTGGTTACCCAGGATGTGTGGGTTGTCGTGCTTGGTAATGAGAATACTTACAGTAGATAGAGAGCCAGACTGTGGAACTCCCCCTGTCCCAAGGTTTCTACTCCCACAGCACACAGCACTGGAGGAGAGAACCAGGTTATACATTTAAGAAACGCAAACCTCCTGCATGCTCACAAATATGTACAGTGATTGCCACATAGTATTTGCAACTGGTGTCATTTACATGCACGATATATTAGTTTCCACAGTTTGCAACACATTGCCACTAGGTGTCAGGGTCAGCTCATAGTTTTCTGTGCAGAGTTCTCTTGTATACTGTGGCATTGGGAACCAGGGAGCCAAGAAACAGCAGAGAGCCAAGAACGCCGCAGGCAGTGCTACGGGCCAGCTCTGGGATAAGGGATCCAGGCCAGGTTTTGCCATAAGTGCTCCCCAGTCAACAAGAAGCTCAGTTGCGGGGGCAGCACAGTATAAAGGTTGTCTAGCACAAGACTTGGGAATCGAGTATGAAGAAGCCACATGGGTGAGAGCTGAAAAACCCTGTCCCATGCTAACCCCCCTGGCACTGTTCTCTGTTGCCAGGCCTAGAGCTATCCTGGACCTTGGTGAGCAGAAGAATTCCCTCCTTTGAGGAAGAACTTTAGTTTACCCATTTTTTAAGCCTTTTTGCGTTATTTTTTAAATAAATGCCCTTTGGTGGGCTTACCCTGTGCCTGGCTGTGAGTCTCTTTTAAGTTGCGTGAGATTGAACCCCACGTGAAACTCCTTGATTGCCACAATACCCACACAGAATTACTAGCCTATGATTGCAGTTTCTTTGACTTGAAATGTTTCACAACTAGAGTACACATAAAATCCCTTTGTTACTGTACAAACCGTTTCTTATGAACGAGAGAAGTGAATTGTTGCTGAGCAAGGATGCCTTTCATCAATGACAAAATATTGAATGGAACCAGCTGTAATTTGAACCTCCTTTTTATTTATTACAGATATGTAATCTCACATAATATTACACCAAAAGGTGAATCATTTTAACAAAACGGACACATCTTTGTAGTTATCTTTCCCCTTTCACTAGCCAGGATGTAACAAAGAGGTAAGCAAGCCAGTTAAACTACACAACACTGATCTATGCTGATACTGGATGTTTCCCTGGCCCCAAGATGACCAACTGTGGCTGATGGAATAGTGTGCAATGGTCTCCATGTCTGCCTGTCTCTCTGGAGGTTCTGAGTGCAGTGAAAAGCCACTCCGAAAGAATCACATCAAGGCCACTGATGATAGAGAAGTACCCTACATGTTGTCACTGTGGATATATTCCTTCTCTAAAGGGGTCCAAGTTACCAGATCAAAAGACATAGCCTAACTCCAAGATGTAAGATGTGATGAGGTCATAACCTCAGAAACATTATTTTATTCCGGAAAGGTGCATCCATGAACTTACCTACAGCTGTAGAGATACCCAGTATCCTGCAGGCACATTCCACCACAACCCACCACACTCTCTCCAGGCTCCCCATAGCAATACTCTGTCCTCCTTCAGTGAATCTTTCCTCCTCTGCTGTGTCCTCCAAACCTTCGCCTGCGGGTTCCCCGGGGAACCAGCTGGTTACTATAGCAGCATGGTGGTGCGGAATCACTGAGCTGGTACCTAGCAGCTGGCAGCTCCTAGCAGGGCAGGGAAGGCACTAATGGCAGATTGGAGGGAACTCTGTACTCCATAGTGTCAGGCTCTCTGAGGCTGAGGGAGTTAGTCTACAAACTAGGAAACTATGTGCCCTGTGGCTCACAGCACTGCTAATCAGCCTAATGTTAGACTGAAACACACACACACACACACTAACTCTACCTCTCTCAGCTGGTTTATACAACATTCCACATACTTTATCCCAAGGTGAGCCTGGGCAGCTCAGGGTCAAACCAGGCATCTGCTTCCATACTGGTTAAACATTGCCTGCTTACAAACACGAAAACAAGAGAGTAGTAACCCTGGAGAACAGAACATAGGTGGTATCTTAGGCTTCTTTCTCCTTAAAACCCTTGTTTTCTTCTGTGTCACAATCATTAATTCTGCTTAATTATAAATAAATAAGGGCTGGAGGAAGTAGGTCAGGTGCTGGGGGTGTCCAGTATATTGTATATGATTCTACTTCAATGTAATACAATAGAATCAGAGCAAGCTCACATCCACATCTTGACTCCTGCTGGGGATGGAGGCATGTAAATCTGATTACACTCTTACAAAGACTCCTTTGTTAACTTCCTCCAAGTTCACTTTTCTGAGTTTCCATCTTAGTCTAGTTTTTTTGTGTATCAATGTGTGTGTGTATCAATCAAACTGTGTACAACAATTAGTAGTCTTCATATTCCAAATGATAGTTTACGTGTATTACGTGTATCATGGTGTCCTTTGTAACAGGCTGTTGGAGAGGCCGACTTACTCAGGGACCCATGAAAGCTTATAGCTGGCTGTGCTCCCATGTAAAGAAGAGTGTAAGTAATCGGATGGAAGTGAATTAGGCTAAATAGCTCAACTTTGAAAGTTCTCTCTGAAGATTTTGACCTTTTTTCATTACAAAATCATACTTGTCTGCAGATAGAGGGAAATAACTCAACTCTAAACTGTTAATTGAGGTCCAACAACACAACCTAAATCTTGCTGTTAGTATCCACAATTAACTAAGTGAAATAACATAAGGGTGACAAAGGAAGGGTGTTAAGCAGCCAACTCGTGCTAGCTCAAGGCTTACGACATTGCACCTCACACAAGTATGCTTGTTGCACTTCATACTGATTTTAGAACCTTTTACTTAACCCTTGTGTTATCTTCAGGTAATTCTGACCCATCAGTGATTGTGACCCACTGTTGTATTGCGACAACTTTACCGCATACAAAAACAAAGTGAAGCATTTTCTTTTAACCGTTGGGCTGTCTCAGACCCCCCACATAGCGAAGGTTAAAAGAAAATTATTTTTATTTGTGTTTGTATTGGGTAAAATTGGGTAAACACAACGATGGTTCGTTATGAACCTTTGGGTCATGTGACCCGAAGGCAGCACAAGGGTTAAAAAGCGTAAGCAACTCCATGCCACCACCAGTGACACCTGGTGGACAAGTGACTGCACTTACAAACCACACAACGTAAAAAAAACACAAAAACAAGACTGAATCATACTGTGGAATGTAATAACTATATTTACAGTTGTTAGACAATTTAACCTAGATTAAACACATATATACATTTATTAAATTCAATCTCTGTATCACAAAATTTACACAACTAGGCTATTACATAAAACTTGCATCATTACACAAACTACATTTGTTTACCAGGAGCAACACTGAGTAGCTATAGGACCATCAGACCTTTGCAAGCGTATCAAAGTAGTGTTCCAGGATGCCTTCCACTTCCTCCTCCGAGTAGTCAAGCACTTGAAAGAGAGAGCCATCGTCAGCCCCTCTGACCATGGCAGACAGCACTGGAGGTAAGAAACATCACAGGAGGATGGTCAGGGGCCAGTGATATAGGGTGGGAAAGAAGCATGGTGCCTTTCATCAACACAGAGTGAGGAGTACCTCTTCCAGACTCGGGGCGGAACAGACAGAGGATCCTCTTGTGCATGGCCACAGCCCTGCCCAGCTCATAGCCCACTCCCAGAGACGGCTGGGTCACCTCAGCTATGATTACTGACAACACAGAAAGAATAAGTTGACCCAAGGTCCACCATATTTCAAGTACAACAGCACTTTATACACACATGGCACGGTCTTTTGAATTGTACAATCGAACAGACTTTTGAATCGTCAGCCTGCTCCAGGGATGGAATAAAGTCTGCAAATTCTGTACATTTCATGGAATGCAGGCTGACAACTAGCCTAAGCTTTACTTTCAAAATGTAAAAGGTCTCAGACTCTTTCTGAAGGGCTTTCTCACCATCAGACTGCACAAGCCATTCCAGGTCTCTGTGGTGAATAGCCTTTTCTCCACCCCCTACAGAGTCCTCACCTAAAATAAATCAAGTAATTATCATATTTGGATGACATGCAGAGGCTGCTTATCATCATCAAGTACTCGATCATACCAAACATCACTACCATTGCAATATTATCAGGTGCATGGGTGAACTTCCCACACAAGTGCAGCAAATGACAGTTGTAAATAATAAGGGCGGCACGGTAACAGGGCTCCAACCTTTTTCTGAAAGATCACCATAACCCACGTGTTCTGTCAGAACTTGCCCATATTTCTCCAACTTCTTTAGAATTCTCTGATAAACAACAATATCTTGTCTACCTCCACGAATGCTCCCACAGAAGTAAATGCGCATTGTTAGTAATGTATTTATAACCGGAATGGTTATAAAGTGAAATCAAGAGTGCGGAAAACAAGTTCCAAACTCTTCATATACAGTCTGTGGTTCCAATGTTACTTCTTGAGCTGCTGATGTTGGCGCTTAACCTGTAGACATGCGTAGTTGCGTACGTGTAAGCTCTACATCCAATATACTGACAGTACGGCTGTTGTGCCTATGTTCTTCAACGCTTCACTACCAGGTTTACCATATAAGTATAACACTGTATTAGTTAAAACAGCACAAAAGTACATTTGGCGTTATCACAAGCGCAATCCAATTAAAACATACAAACCATGTTTTCCGTTCTTTAGTTAGATAGGATTTTGACTTGACCAAAAAACGTATTCAATTAATTTTTGAAAAACTTTATTATTCACACAATTTCTGAAAAAGGGACTATGTATAATAACCAGTTGTAAAATTATACGTAAATTGCAATTGAAGGAGCATTTTCCCCGTTGATTTGGGAACATCTAAGGTCTTAATGACGTTTTTCCGTAGACTTCCGTTGCTTTTCCGTGACCGTGACGTGACGACCTAGGGGACCGACCATAACAGAAGCAAGTACTCTAAAACATCTGAGAGAATCATTGCATTTTAAGGTAAATTGAATCTCCACTTTTTCGACAGCTTCTAATTTGAATCTATACACATTTTTCAGGTTTTTATCAAATCAAGATTGTGATGTAGGTGGCAAATGTTTTCTCTCCTTGTAAACTTCCGCTACTAATGTTCAGTATCTAGCTAGCCAATTAGCTTTGTGCTAAATCAGAAAGGTTAGCAAGCACCTACGATATTTAACCTAGGGTAGCACGTCATTATAAGAAAGGAATACATCAGACAGCTGGCTTGCTATGATATTTTATCAGGGTTAGGTGCAAATGACGCCCATTGTGGCAGCATACCTAGCAAATCTGTATGTGTTAAGGAACATAAGTGTCTCATCTAGTTAACGTTCACTCTCAGCCAGGGCCTCTACTTGAGTCTGGCGTTTGTGGATGGAAGTGGCGAGGGCAATTGAGATGGGTCCTGAGAGAATCTTACCGAATTCCGAGGATGAGCTGGGTCAGGAACGTCCGTCGGATGGCACAGTGCCCGACATCGGTGGAGAATGGAGCGGAGAGGACATGGAAGAAGACGAGAGTGGTGTTGGAGACGAGGAGGACGAAAATGGAGGCTACTATTACCAGCCTTTAAACCAAGATCCGGATGGTCTACATGCTGTGCCAGTGGACCAGCCCGAGGACATGGGCTCACATGCAGAACAGATGCAAGAGGTTCAGGAAAGGATTGAGGTACACAATTCCCACTGATCATAGCCAGCACGCTGCAGAACTCTTACTGTATTCCTCAGTTGTCATATCTTCGTTCATCTTTGTAACATATTTTCTTGCCATAGGCAATGGGTCTTCACCTTCCCCAGGCGCCTCCCGCAGACAGTGAGGATGAGGTGGATCCAGAGGTGGCTGCTGTCCAGGTCAGCAACGTGTCCATTCCCATGGATGCAGGTAAGAACCCTCCTTAATAAATGTACAACTATCCACATTATATAACTACATACCCTTGATGCTGGGGGTTGTGTGTGTAAGAAAATATTCCAGGTCAAATGGCTTTTTAGACATTTATCACTTACCACAGTCCTCCAAATAAATAAGAATGGAAATTCAATCATTTGTAAGGCAGACATTTGAATACTATTTTATACAGTAGTGTATTAATTTCCTCTGTTACTCTTTACTGTTTGTACCTCTCCAGACCACGTGGAGCTAGTGAAGAGGACCATGGCAGCAGTGGCCCTGCCCTCCCTGGGAGTCCCAGCCTGGGCCCAGGAGATCTCAGACGATCAGTGGAAAGACATGGTCCAACAGACCCTCCAGACCAGGCAGAGCTCTGCAGGCCTCAGGATACAGCGCAAAAAGGAATGACCAGAAGTGTCTCAAATCCCATGTCTAGGCCCAGCTCCATGTTCAACTATACACTGAATTTTACCATCACACCTGCAAACAAGTGACTGGAGCAATGTTTCACAGATTGTGACTTTGTTGGGAATGAACTGTCAATATTATTAGGAATTTGTACTGCGTCCGTTTCTTTTTCAATTGTGTTTATGCAGTGTGATCCCCTTTATCCTGTGTTCATGTTTGTGGATTGCTATAGGTCAAATTAATTAAGTTGTATAGTGGAAGAAGCTTTTCCTTTCATTCACAATATTCGCTGTTGTTAAAAATGTCAGTTTATTGTAATGATTACAAGCTTAATGTGCTACGGGAGAAGGGAAGCCATCTGGACCTTAGTGGAGCAGAAAGAGGCACATGAACCAGGATCTCCCATATCAGTAAAAACTTTAGATCTAAAATGTTCCATGCCACCTGTTCTAACACCAGATCGCCTTTCAGTCAAATCGTGTTTTCTTCTACCAGGTGTTTATTACCTTTTGATCATTGTAATTGACTTTGTTTGCTGTCCTAATGTGTGTGTAAATATGTAAATGGACAACTTTAATAAGTAAACATAGAACCCCCATCTATTAAAATGTGACCAATGGTGCAAATTCACATGTAGGAAATGTTAACTTCAATGGATGTCAAACATGTCTACTTTATTTTTTACTTCTTATTTTGTTCTGTACATACATGAACATCTGTACAAAATATGACTTTCATACTATGTAATGCTCTACCTAATTAAAGTACAACATATGTACATATGACCTGGAAAGCAGCTTGATTAGTGTCAGAACTGGACAGGGAGCAGGGAGATATATAGGGAGGATGGATTGGAGAGACCCTTGGTTTCAAAATGCTCTCTTGAATGAACTTTTTGCTGCAGGACAAAATGAACACTGACCTCAACCACAGTATGTCACCTCTCTCTAACCAGTGACCTTAGGAGCTCTGTTCTCTTACTTGGCCTGGAATGTATTAACAGGGCATGGTCAATGGGAATGTAAATTAACCTGTTATGGTTCTTTAGGCAAAAAAATAATGTAATTGAACTGAAATAAGAATTAGGCTTATTCTTATTTCTTAGACTTATATATATACACACCGTATATACATAATGTATTCATTTAGCATACACTTTTAACCAAAGCGATGTACAGTACAGGGGGATTTGAAGCTGTAACCTCGATCTCCAGTCAAATGCTCTAACCACTGAGCTTCACCCTCCACACACACACACACATGCACACTGTCCAGGGAAATCCGAGGCAATAGGATTTTTGTTGTACTGTGATAAGAGTAGTCTTACAAACACTCTTCATGACATATGGGACAGACTTGTGCCGTTTCAGATAAGGGATCACTGTTTGGCGCATGGGAAACTAGGTGGGCCATCCTCCAACTATGACAGGGAGAAGAAGGCAGAGTCAGTGTGTCCTGCAGCCAGGAGGACCACATGTTGTTGCCCACCAATGGAATGGTCAGAGTGATTGACAGAAAGAAAGACCAATAGACACAACCGTACAAGAATATGGGACAATGTGCAAAAAGTGTGAGGAAACAAGCTAACTAAAATGGAGGGGAGGAGGGGTGAAGTGAGTGGTAAAGTGGGGAGTGTAAACACAGGACAGGGGGGAGCCTAAGCAATATACATTACACAGTACACAAATATTTGCAACAGTAACTGCAGGCAAAATGTCCCCCCCCCCCCCCCCAATATATAATGTGCCTGAATAGTAAAGCAAGTGACTTTTTTTTCTCCAGCTGTATAGACCTATAAGGAGGATTGTTTTAGCGCACTTTCATACACACTGTATGAGTTTGTTTCATCAGTTTGTTTCCTCCAAAAATATTGCTTAGGCGCTTGAAAGAAAGTGAAGAGCACAGACGAGGACATAGACCCATTGATTCGAGCAGATTTGCACAAACAGAGAACAGAAAGTAATTATTTGCAGATCATTCTCTACAAGAAAACGAAAGAGAACAGAAAGTAATTATTTGCAGATCATTCTCTACAAGAAAACGAAAATAGCCATTTTCTTTTGTGACGGAGCATGACTACAAACCAAACGTGAGAAACAAGGTGGGGGGACACAGGAAAAAGGAAGCAAATAATATAAACCAAACGTAATATTAATACTTAATTAACACATGAATAGGGGCCTGACATGGTATTGTTATTGGTAATAACTATGGCGGCGTCTGTGGAAAACACTCAAATAAAGAATATATCTGCAACCTACGGTCCAACATGGCTACAGCATGAGGAACAAACCCCTGACATCCTGTCCACCTCTGACTGAAAGGTTCTCTGAAGGTCTCATTTTGACACAGTGACATGATTCACTTTTGAGCTACCCCCTCTAATTATCAAAAATACAACATTTTTGCATGAAACTCTTCTACAGCCAAGTTGAGATTTTTTTTTTTGCAAGACTCTTTGTACGGATAATACGGACATTCGGTGTTTGGATTGTGACGTGCTTTTAAGAGTGGACTACCTTGGAGTTAACAGGACAAAAATAAATCTACTGTATTTGGCCATATCCGTTTAGTGAACAGCAAAACATTTAAAAACACAAGTCAGAAACAGACCAGAACACAAAAAACACTCCTAGAACTCCATGCGAGCACCTGCATCTGAGTGTACAGTGATTGTTTCTCATTGATTCGTACATAATCCAATCATTTAGGGTTTTACAATCATGCCGTTAGCTTACAAATAACCAACCAGGGGAGATGGTTCTTCGACAGACACTGTAAGGCCATGAGTTGGGGATGCAAAGACATGAACAATGTTAGGACACACAATGTCCTCAAATGTGAGCAACCAAAATTCACGTGAGGTATAACTGGGTCATTAATTCGTTTCAAAGGTGATAGTCTCAAATTTGTTGAGCTCTTTTCCATTGCCTTTGAGAGCTTAGGGGGCTTGTTGTCTTGAACAATTAAATCCCTGGATCTTGCTAGCTGGGTGCTATTCGGACAGAGAAGAACTGCTGCCCCATGTACAAGAAACATACATTCACCCTGCCTGTACACAAGCTAGCTAAAACAAAGGCTATGTATCTCCAGAACGTTTTGAACCCTCACGCCACTTCCACAAAGCAGAAGAACACTGACTTGCCCCTACATGGGGTGTCGGGGGTATGTCGGGGCAGTACTCTCTTTGCACAGCAAGAAACAAGGGTGGACCAACATGAGGAAAATCGGAAACAAATCCAAACTCCGACCGAAACAAAAATGAAACAAACATGCTTCACAGAGGCCTACACAATTATTTGTGGAACTGATTGCTGTCCGCGTGCAACCTAATGATCGTCCCACTGTACTCTCAGATTACAGTGTGTGTGTGTGTGTGTGTGTATGTATGTATATACGCGCGCGTGTGTGTAGGGCGGGTATTTGTTGGCATTTTACAGTTCGTGATGACCGGGTGTTCTGACGACAGGGCTCTCTCCAGCAGAGGTGGGAAACTAAGAGGGGCGCGGGTGAAAAGAAGGCGGGCGGTCAGGTGTACAGCAGGCGATTGATTGGTGGATGGATAAAAGACGGAGGAGGGGGAGGAGTTAGCAGAGGGGGCCCCCACTGTTCCCTGGTCAGAGGGCTTCCTGATTGGCCGTCAGGTACTCCTCCGCTCTCTTGTGCGCCTCCAGGGCTTTTATAGTGTACACGTCCTGCGGCAACTCGGACTTCCGTCGCATCAGCGCCTTGTCCTTCTTGATCTCCTTCATCCCCTGGGGGCGAAGAAGAGGCAGGAGAAAGAGAGGGGACACCGGTCAGCTCCACGCTAGTGTGCGTGTAAGGCAGTGTTAAACCAGTGAGTGTGTGTGTGTGTAAAAATAGTGTGTTGTACCTGAGTGTGTTTGCGTTTAAGACAGGGTGTTGTGTGTGTAAGTGTGTGAGTGTGTGTGTGCGCGTGAGAAGCGGGTTGTAGCTGTGAAAGTGTGTGTGTGTGAGCAGCGGGTTGTACCTGTGAGTGTGAGTGTGTGAGCAGCGGGTTGTACCTGTGAGTGTGAGTGTGTGTGAGCAGCGGGTTGTACCTGTCAGTGTGAGTGTGTGTGTGAGAGCAGCGGGTTGTACCTGTGAGTGTGAGTGTGTGTGTGTGTGTGAGCAGCGGGTTGTACCTGTGAGTGTGTGTGTGTGTGTGTGTGAGCAGCGGGTTGTACCTGTGAGTGTGTGTGTGTGTGTGAGCAGCGGGTTGTACCTGTGAGTGTGCTGATACCTGTGTGGCCTCGGTCTCAACAGTCTTCTTCAGCAGCTGAATGTCCTCGGCAGTGGGCGTCTCCATTTCCATAGAGTATAGGGGCACTCCTCCTGCACTCTCATTGTACATCATGTACTGCGCGCGCACACACACACACGCAGTCAAACACACATATTAGTGGGTCTGAATGGACAAATCAACAGTGATGCGCCCACGGATGTCCTCAGAGCAGAGAGAGGCAGCTTAGTGCCAAGACGGCTAATAGGAACCCACCTCTTCCTGTGGGTGGAGGCCCGGCCGCAAGGAGACCTTGGTCATCTGAAAAGAACGCAGAGTTTAGGACACAAAAGAGACACACGCACACACAAACAGTGACTCGCTGTGCAGACAGTCTACTTAATTAAAATCCTATCTGCCTGAGCCTTTGGCGCAGGAAAGCTGTCACGAGACACGATTAACTATGATTATTAGTTAAGTCTGGAACAAAAGAATGTCTAATTATGAAAAGCATGGCCCTGTTTTAAACACCCCAAAGATTCCCTCCTCCACAGCCCAACGACAAGGCAGAACCACACTGAAGTGAGTTGGTGAGGACTCGTGCGCCCATTCAGTAGTGTTAAAGGGATAGGTATGAGATATTTATAAAATAGGGGAAATTGAAAAGGGGTGTGCTGGGTGGACGGCCATTGGATTTTACCACACAAAAACAAAGCGGCGTCCAACACAAATCCATGAAACCGGCTGGTTTCCTAAGACTCCTGCTGCAACGGCTTGTAGGCTGCTGGCACCCTGCGGTGAGGAGCCTACCTGGGGATTCTGCTTGGCCAGCTCCTCGATCTTGTGCCAGATCTCCTCCCTCTCCTTAAGCTTGTACTTCTCTCTGAGGAATACAATTTAAAAAACCCCACCAACATCAAACACTTTAGACTGGTCCCACTCCGAAACCACCTGCCTTGCATTTTCCTCGGCCCAGGAACATGATCAATACTCCTGGATGAGGACAAGGGACAGTGCTGATTTAGAGGACAATCATAAAGATGTCCCCTCACAGTATGTGTGGTTTTTATGTGTGTGGGAGTTTGTGTGTGTGTGTGTGTTTGAAATAGCACTCACTTCTGTTTTTCTGCCTTGTACTGCTGAGTGCAGTCATCAAACAGTTTCTGGTTCATCTCCATGAAGAGCTTCAAAGCGTTGTAGATCAGACCATGGATTGTTCTGTCAAAGGACAGAGGAATGTCCATTATAATACCAGTCAGGCAGTAATATGACTGAGGCCAACCAGAGGTCAAAGCCCTGGTTAAGTCCTAATAGGATGTTTAGCCTAAGCGTCTGACTTTCGCAGAGTTTCGTCTGAGTAAACCTAAACACAAAATGGTGAAAAGTATCGAGGCACACATCCGGTGGATAAATACATTGACATGAATTCCCTCTCTGGCTTCAGAACACTGTGGGGTGGGCTCGTACTTGTTCCAGTGGCTCTTGGAGTTTTTGTAGAGAGCAGGGAACATGATGGGGAGGATCTTGGCTGCGTTGTCACTGATCAGACTCATGATGTACTCGTTATTCCAGTAGTACAGCGCCCTCTCTGCCACCTGCAAGACACAACAGGACTCGCTAGTTAGCCAACTCTCCTTAACCGCTCTCCTTAACCACGCTTTAAAAGTTGTTTTCCTCCTTTATACAGGAAAAACACCTCCTCCTACAATCATTGATGTTTCTGTCACATGGTTTTATTAGAAGCCAGTTCAATCTACTGGCGAGCGTACCTGGAAGTGTGGACTGGACACACACTTGGCCAGCTGTCTGAAGAGCGGCTCCATGACCTTGACAAACTCAGAGGGCTCGATGACGTCCAGGATCTCCTCCAGCTCGTTGAGGAACATCACCTCTTTCGGACTGTGGGTCTTGGGCCAGAATTTCAGCAGGCCCATTATCACCTATGGGGTAGACACATAAAGCGATGAAATAGGATTTGGTCCTAAAAATGGACATCCTTGTTTCACTCATTTGCTTTCCAACCGCAACCGAATTGTAGGTAATGTAGTCTTATCCTTGGCATTAACCACTGTAATACTGTTAGAACGGTGCACTTCTAGTCTCTGATTATCTGCTACACTCTGGATAAAAGCGACGTGCTAAAAGGAATACAAGAGAAACGTGTATATAAACATAAACCGATCTTCTGTTCTCGGTACACGCTGGAACTGAAGGCTCCAACTCAATTGAGCAGAAACTCACCGGCTCAGTCAGACTGCTGTCCTTTTCCAAGAACTGCACCACACAATAGGCCAGCTGTGTGGGGAGAGAGAGAGAGAGAGAGAGAGAGAGAGAGAGAGAGAGAGAGAGAGAGAGAGAGAGAGGTGGCCAGCAGTGAGAGAGAGAACATCAGACCGGGGGGGCCCTAATAGAGAACCTGCCCCCCCCCCCCCCTCCTGCTGGGTCGAGGAGGCCTTTCCAACAGAGCCAGCTGTGGCGTGTGCTGACCTGCGGGTGGTACACGCTGAGAGACTTGACTTTGTGGAGGGGCAGCAGCACGCGGATCAGGAACATCTTGTGCTCCTCCTTCAGTGGGAGGGCGAAGCCGTTGATGATGCTGACGAGGGGGGACAGGGGGAGGGGAGGGGGGGGGCAGGTTTGTTTAGACAGGCGAGGTCGACATGGTGGAAGCAGGAGCACGATGGTGGCCGAGGGGGGTCGCGCTTACCTTCCTAGGATTTCTAAGAGCTCTGCGATTCCGTTGTGATGCTCCGTTTCATATATAAACCTGCAGAATAACAGAAAGAATAAATACATCCTGTATCAGTCGACTTGAAGTGAGACAGGAAATACTGACGGGATCCATGCAGACGTTGTCAGACGAGTAGATATACTGTAGGTATTAAACCAGTCGATATGGCCAAAGCACCGGCAAGCCTGTATATTTTAGAACATTGTCGAGGTTGGCGTCAAACCTGTAGAAGATGTTGTTGATCTGTCTGCGGATGTAGGCCCTGAGGCCCAGGAACTTGCCGTAGATCCGATGCAGGATGGTCTTGAGGAAGTCCCTCTCCCTGGGATCTTCACTGTCGAACAGCTCCAGGAGCTGCAGGGGGAGACAGACAGGATGATCAGGCAGCACCAGCTTCTCTCACATTCCTACAACAGGCTCCTCTGGAAGCTAGCGCCAATGAATGCATTATCAAGAAGGAACATTTCAGTTTGGACTGTTACAGCAGGCCAGGTGGTTTGTGAGAGTGAAAAAAAAAACAAAAAACAAAAAAAACTGAGGAGGTCAAGTTGGGTCATGAGTTTGGTTGTTATGAGACGCCATCATCTCCACGCTGTGCCAGGATGCAATGCAAGCACGAGGGGAGGGAGCCAAGCGCCGCACTCAGAAAGTGAGTAGGCTGACTCAAGTTCTTATCAATATTCACAGAGACGCAGCCACGGAAAATTGATCTCAGATAGAGCAGAGTGATAACGTCCCTCTCAGCTCTCGTTTCTTTCCACTGTGTGTGAGAGAGAGAGAGAGAGAGAGAGAGAGAGAGAGCAACCAGGCGGAATGCCCTTTCCACAGACAGCGAAGCGCATATGCGCACATACAACACACAGGCTAGCGCACACACGAGCACACACACGCTTCCATTTACAAAGGCTAATGTCCTCGTTTAGCGAGTTCAAGGAGACGACACCATCAGCTTCTTTGATGTTTCGACAGCTGTCGAGCACATTTAGCTTGAAGGAAACGGGGGAATACTTACGGACATCACAAACTTTTGGTCAATGTATTTTTTGGCGACATTAGGCTGGAAATCAGGCGACTCCAGGAACCGTAAGAAAAACTCATACACCAGCTGAAGATAAAAAGAGGGGGGGGGGGGGGGGAGTTACGCTTTCAGCATAAGGTTAGGACACTGCTTGGGGAAACTAGTAATGTGGTCAGGTAACAATATGAATAAATGCCCGAGCGCCGGTACCTGCAGGTGGGGCCAGGCTGCCTCCAGCGTGGGCTCATCCTCCTCTGGGTCAAACTCAGCTCCTGTGGGGTTGGAGGACGGGGGCAGCGTCCTGAACAGGTTCACTGAAAACTAGACAGAGCGATGAGAGTCAGTCAGCGCCAAAACACTCCCCCCCCACACACACACGTTTCAGCTCATGGAGGAAAGCAATCCTTTCAACGACGAACAAACTATGTCTCGGACTGGAAATTAGAAACAGATCGGGGAAACGTGTCTTGTGTGTCTCAGGTGCCTAACGTCCCAAAGAAGGAGTGAAAACCTAGAGGTCGAGTCAGGGGGTAAAACAAACGACCGCAAGCCTCCAAACATCCACCCTCCCTGACAATCTCTCAATCTGAGAGGAGGGAGGGGGAGGGAGGGGGAGGGGTGAGGCTGCCATCTCTGTTACCTGAGAGATGCGGCTGAGCTGCCTAGCTATCTCCTGTCTGAACGGTGACGCAGAGCTTCCCAGGAGACTGCTTCCTGCCTGAGCCTCGAGCTACAGCCTGCAACTCCCTGACTCTGAGGAGGCTGGAAATAGCCTGGCCACGTCTCCGCGCTAACGCTTGAGCTGTGTTACTGTACCTTCTCACATGAAGTGTGGGGGGGGGGGGGGGGGGGGAGGGAGGAGAGGACAGCAGGGGGCCTCCGAGGTGTGAGGAGGCTGCTGATCGACAGAACGTGGAGAAATCGAAGCAGGAAGTGATGGCGGTTAGTCAGAGGGGAAAAAAACGAGAGGACAAAAGATGGATGGAGGGAGAGAGGGTGTCAGAGAGAGGGTGTGTGCGTGTGTGTGATAGTCAGTGAAGGAGCTAAATGAACGGAGAGGGATAAAGCAGCATGACGAGGGTGTTAGGCCTGTGCACTGACAGATAGGCAGTCCATGTAGTCCCTCCCACCAAAAACCTGGGAGGCAGACAAAAACAAATAGAACGACAGTAATGCCCGGCTTACGAGCTTCCGTAGGGATTTGCACTGATATGACTTATCCCAGCAATAAATAATGAGCTTTGGGGATCTCCCAATGTTGTGGTGCTGGTGCTCCACCCCCCCGCCCCACCCGCTCACCCCCCAACCCTGCCCTCCCTCCACCTCCCCATGGGTGGATTCCTGAGACTGGCCAGGCAGAAGTCATTAAGCCAGGATGTACTACACTGGAAAACAGGGGGGGGGGGGGGGGGGGAGAGAGAGGGAGGAGGGAGCGTTGGGGAGAAGGTGCTACAATGCAGGGGGCCTCGACAGAAAACGTCCCCCTTCAACGTGAGCTCGTACGCGGGTCAAAAGAGAGAGGGAAAGGCTCTTACGGGCCTGCTTGTGTCCTGGTGGAAATAGGATGGAGGCTTCACACACCATATCCACCTGCTGCAGACACACATCATTCAGTCTTGTCATTCTAACAAGTCTGTATTTTGTGTCACCTGTAGGAATGTATGAACAGTGTATACATGTTAACATTGTATGCAGGAAATGTGTTGTACGTGCGCACGCTCACCATGATGACAGCCTCGGGGTAGATGGACTCCGTGACCACGTCGCGGTTGTGTGTGATGTATTCGACCATCTCGTTCAGGCCGGCCCGCTTCACTTCCTTGTACTTGAGGTCGCTCAGGGGGTCCGTGATGAAGTCAAAGAGCACGCAGCACTGCCGCAGCTTCTGCACAAACAGCTCCTCCTGGTCGATAGGGGGCGCATCTGAGGAGAAGAATGAGGAGAGAGAGAGAGAGAGAGAGAGAAAAAGAGAGAGAGAGAGAGAGAGAAAAAAGAGAGAGAGAGAAAAAGAGAGAGAGAGAGAAAAAGAGAGAGAGGGTTAAAAGAAAAGTGGAGGGAGGGAGAAGGTAGACAAAGATGGCAATCATCTGTAAGAGACATTCCAGCTAGGAGATCTATCTCAAAATGAGCGGGCGGGTGAAGCCATTGTGCTGAATCACTTTATGCAACAGGTCTTTGGCTGGCCTCCCCTCGTCCTCCCTTAGACAACCAACATGAAGGTCTCCTGTAACCGTCAGCCCCCTCACAGAGCAGCTCCGACAAACACAGTGGAGGGCGCTCATGGCCCCCTTCACAAAGTAGAAAAAGGTTTTGAAGAGGCTTTATCCATCTCTCCTCATGGGATCCAGGAAGAGGTATGTGAAAGGACGCAATGCATCACTGCGCTCTTGTAGGGTTGCGATGAAACACGCGCGGAGTCATTCGCAATTTGTTGTCGTTTCGGTGGGAGACAGTCGAGAAAAGAAAGTGGTCAAGAGTTGATATGCCAGGGAGATGAGGACATGAATCCACAACTCACAAACTCAGAGCTAAAGGGGAGAGAGAAGAGAGAGAGACAGACACTGAGGAATGAAGGGAGAGACACAATGAAAACGACCGTAGAGAAACTGGGTCACAGACAAATGCTCCAGTGAATGGCTGTTGGAAAGGCATCTCAGAGACATCTCTGTGGTCCTCGACACAGCCACATTACACCAGACATCTGCATTCTTTTTCCAAAGCCATCTTAGCTTTCTGGGTTTAAAGAAACATACCAAAGACTTCCATTAAAGAAGTCGCGGCGACCGTTTGAAACAAGTTTAGCGCAATTCTGGGTAGAAAGTTCAGGAACCGTGACAGAGTTGTGTCACTGCCTGCACTGCTCTGCGCACTGACTAACTGTATACCAAGAGCTATTGTACAGAGCCTGCCCTGACCGACACTAAACAGACAATTTGACACCACACAGTCACATTTCTCATAAGGGGCCTATTTGATTATCTCATGTCGTCACACTCCTCACAAATCACCCTGGTATGTGACAGAAGGCCCTTAGGGAACGCTGCTAGCCTAGGAGCCACATACACACACCCTCCTACTGACAGGCACCCTCACAAAACACACACGTACACAAACACACACACACACACAAAGTCCCCCAACAACAATGTATTTAATCCAACAACAGCTGTACATTTTGCAAATTAGCCCATTACGCTGAGTGGCTGTACAGACAACAAGGTTACGTTTTTAATTAAGAGGGAGAAAAAAATACACAAATGCTGGGTTAGTGTTAATGGATTGGTCCTCAACTCTTTCTAGCTGCCACTGTTCTAGTAGAAACTTAAGCTGCTTAGAGGTATAATCACAGCAAGCCAGATCAGTGCGCTATGCTGCTAACCGCACAACCACTAGCTCGCTTTTCAAGTGCCTCACTCCCCTGGCCACAGATCCATTACATCAAGCTAGATTATCTTATTTCTACTCCACTCTCATGGCCTTCCATCTTGTTTCAGGGCAGAGGTGGGAGTCGTCTATGTTGCGGGTTTCTGCTGTTGGCAAGAGAGCGAAAGGGGAGCTCTGGTGGCTCACCGGGTAGGGCGCGCATCATACAAGCCAAGGCCCAAATGCAGCGGCCCGGGTTCAATTCCGGCTCGGGACATTTCTGCACGTCTTCCTTACTCTCTCCCCCCTTCATTACCCGTCTATCTCGATCCAGTAAAACCTAAACAATGCAAAAACTGATTTTCCTTAAAAGGAGAAATACATAAGTTGCCTTTCGCACAAAGTCTGTCAGTCACGTGACTGCCAGTGTAGGCTCCCTATACGTCACTGGGTCGAGGGACAGGAGTGATGGGGAGGACATGTGACTTGTGTGAGCAGTGAGGCAGGGCAGAGGCTTGTGTAGGGATGCAGCAGAGCTGCTCTCGTGAGGACTTCCAGAAGCTTCCAGAAGGGGCGGGGGGCTGTGAGTCACGACAAGCGAGGCAGTGTCCCATGAAGCCTACCGGTGACGAGGGTCTTAAAGACCGACTTATACGTCTGCTTGCATCGCCACCCCTGCCTTGTGCTCCATAAGCAGATGAGAGGATCAGGAGAGATGTTTTATAAGATTACCATCTCACACTTTAAAAGACTGTACCTTTTTTATTTCCATCCTCAGAGATCTTTCAAAGTGTTGAAGTGTGGTCAAATATTCTGGATTTGCGACCGGGCAAAAAAAAAAAACATCGGCAGCGACTGTTTACCCACGACGGTGGTTCTACCTACACCTACCCTCTTCTTCCTGGTAGAGATACAGTAGAGAAAGAGAAATAGAGAGAGAGAGAGCGCAAGATAACCTGTGGCTCCCCACGTTCTCCCTGCACCCACCTGAGAACACGGGGTTGGAACAGCGGCAGCAGCCCTGAACGTCCAGGATGACTCACCCCTGCAATTCCGCAGCAGCAGCTCCTCCATGGAGCTCCACGGAGCCTGAGCCGGTGACGCACCCCTGACACCATGCACATCAAATCTATATCTGAACCCATTTCAAAGCCTGTTTTATTCAAGCGGATTTCGAACTCGTATCGCTTTGACGTAACCAAGGCTAGGCTAGAGGTAGATGAGCACTGAAAATGCAGTTCTCTACGGAGGAATAACAAATGTGTTCCAAGGTCAAACTGAATAGCTAGTGGGGTGTTCCTGTGAAACCGGAGTAACCAAGCAGCATTTGAACATTCTATCTATATCTCCAACTAAATTTGTTTCGTTCCAGTGTTCAAAAACAGCAGGCCAACATCAGCACGTGGCCCGATCCATTCAGTTGATGTGTCATAAGACCCGGCCTTCACCCTTCCAGGCACCATCACTCCATACAGCCCTACTTCCCAAGGCCATGGTTCACTTCGCTCAACAGACTCCTATTATCTCTGTCAGATTAGTACAGCGATTCAACAAGACATACAAACAAGAGCCTCACTGTATGTGCTGGTTAGAACAAAACAGGGTTCACAAATCTCTGGTGGTCTGCTCTCTGCAGATCATTAGGGACCTCAGTCCAGCAATGGTTTACTTTCGGTAGTGTGTGGAAAGATGGGAGATATCCAGGCTATTCAGAGATATCCAGGCAATACGGAAAGGACTGTGGTATGTGTCCACGCTAGACTTGGAATTGTGACACGGCCAGTTTACATGGCTGTTTCAGTAAACACACAGTGGTGGAGGTAACATACTGTACACGCACGTAGAGGCACATGTACTCACATACTAAAACACACACAGTGTGCTGTAAGTCCAATAAGAAGGTGAGGTCACACAAAAGCAGGGAGGGGAGAATTCAAGGCTTCCTGTGTTTGTTTGAAATGAGTCCAATAAAACTGCCAATGAGGGTGGGTTGCCAGGGCCAACAGTACTAGAAACATGCTCACACTGAAACTAAACAACAATCACATATAAACAAAAGCACACTGATTAGACTTGTAAGCTGCAAACCGCTCAGTTCTGGTTTCTAGGGGAAATAACGACATCAGCACACTATCGTTTTCCTTGACCAATAACAGCAATCAAATAGACTACTGAAAATGCCATAATAAGTGTTCTCTGAAATAACATTTGAAAAATATTGTCCTTCAAAACGCTAGTGGTTACTTATGTTTTCAAAGAAAGTCTCATTTGACCTTCCCGTGAAAACAGGGCTGTCAGGGGGGGGGGTCACAGGGTCATTCACCCACAAAGTGTGCACTGGTCACCGCCACAGAGGATGAGGGACTGGTGCTAGGGTTTCAATAAACACTTCCCAACTCTGACCCACTGGACAATATCTGTGTCAACATATATCTAGGAACAAACAAAAACACAGAAAAACACAGGTGATCACACACAGTGTGTGATCACCCTTCTGGAATTGTATTGAGTGAAACCGATGCTTCAGATAAATAACAGGAATCAGCATAGATTATATAGAGCTAAATCAGCCCATGCTAGCGATTATCTGTCGGTTGGAGCCTGACTGTTTGAAGCACATAATGCACATTAGCCAGTACGTAATGTTCACAACATCATGGTGTACATTAACGGGTGTATTACTGCCAGTTGTTTTTACTAAACGACTAAAATCCTCCCCAGAGGCAGGTAAATGTGACTGCAGACTAAAGTATTTGAGGAACTGGACAATAAATATCGGAGACCCCCCCCCCCCCCCCCAAAAAAAAATAATAATCTCAAATCGACACCTAGTTTCCGTCTCATTTGTAGCTGTGAGACAGCCTAATTCAGCAGAGATGGCCCCCTCGTGGGGCCCAGGTCCGCGGGGAGTTCCAGTGAGCCTGGCATGGAGGAGTGCGAGGAAAAGGGAGTGCCCGCCTGCGCCAGGAGCCCCTAATCTGTCTGCACGGTGTGTTGTGGCGAGGCATCTCTGTTCTACTTAGTGCAGACACTTGCACTGCTGATCCAATTACTGCCTGGGATCCGTCATGTGCTCCCCCCTCTCTCTCTCTCTCTCTCTCTCGCTGTCTCTCGCTCTCTCTCACTCTCTCTCTCTCAAGCTCTCTCTCTGTCTCTCACTCTCTCCGCCTGCCTGGCCAGACAAGGGAGGACTCACAATGAGGGAGAGAGGGGGCGAGGAGGGAGAAGAGCCCTAAGCCAGAACATGAGGGAGACTGTAAAGTGAGTGAAATGGAGGGAGACAAAGAGAGAAAAGCAAACGGGATAATGAAAGTATGTCAGCACTTAAAGAAGAGAACGTTCACTTCTTATGGAGCCCCTTTGACTCACACGCCACAGTCAGCCCAGACCTTCATCGTGTCTCCAGGGGGGGATACTGCTGAGTCATTCAGAAGCATGGGAGACAACAAAACTAATCGTTTCCAATAAAATAATCTTTTCAGAAACACATGGGAAGAGGCTGATGCATTTCCATAAATTCAATTAATTCAAGTTAAGATAGGGAATCTTGTCTCTTGAGGCGTAGGATGAAAGAACAATTCTCAGTGTCATGCTGCACGACTAATGCTCCGACCCAAACTAACCCCAGTAAGTGAAATAAAACCTTGGTTTGGGTAGGTTCAATCCATGACCAAAAGACGGCCCCCAGATTGACATGGAATGTCGGGTCGCACTGTCCTACGGTTGCTGGTCCGGCGCCCCGGACGAAGGCACGGTGACCGCAGCTCACTGAGCCGTGAGTTACCTTTGAGCGCAGGCAGCTTCTGCAGCTCCCGGTTCTTGGTGAGGTTGAATCGTGACGAGCTCTGGCGGCGCTCCTTCTTGACGATCTGGGGGCCGCCAGAGTACTTGATCTTGTTTAGCTGGGTGGGCGGCGGGGTGCTGTTGCTGGGACGCTTGCTGGCTGTCTGCTGCTGCTGGGCCTAGACACACACACACACGACACACACATGCTTTACATGATGTCCAACTACGAAACTTATGCAATGTAGAATCAACAGTGCGTGTGGTCCGAACACTTGGATCTAAAATCCCTACATTGTGATCATTCTTATCTGAGTCCTGACCCGAGCCATAAATCTCAAAAAGGAAATTTTTTTCATTTAACATTTATTGTGCAATTATCTGCTCCTTTCTCATGTTACAATAGTCTCACAGCTCCAGAATCACTTCCTACGTGGTGATATACATGTATCCCAGTCTCCAAACAGAGAGCTGAGAACGATACCATAGAGACCGTCTTGGCTTTATTTAATTGAGCCCAGATATTTTCCTTCTAATAGACCACAGCAGGAGACAGCAATCATGATTACACAACATGTAATAACATAACCCTGTCCCTACTCATGCTAGCACACTGGAACACCCATAACCCCATCCCTAATCATGCTATCACATTGTGTTATGGGGACCAAGACTGGTTCCAGATTTTCTTTGAATCACTGATCTGATGTGTAGATCTTCGGTAGAGTCAGGAAGTATGGAGAACGAATAGACAAGAGGAGCCCTCGCACAAAGGAATATTTAAGGAGCTTTCAAAGAGTCAGGTGCCATCACCAAATAACACAATGGGATTCAGGGATAGGGGTAATAAGGAACAAGTCTAAGCTAAAAGCTGCTGATGGTCATATGGCAGGAGTCCACTTGTTGAAGTGCTTTGAGAGGATCTGTGTGATCGATTGGCAGCAGAAAACGACGAGCCCTTTCTTACCAGGTCACATGATCAATCTTGATGCGAATACAAACATGAAAAGGAGTCTACACAGACAACCTCACAATCCAACTGAGCACGCACGACCGTCCTTTCAGAGATCATTGAGTATGTCAGTTAGAGTTGATGTTACAATGTTCTTAGTCATTTTGATGAATTGTCATAACATTTAGGTCTAGGTCAGAAATATAGGCACAACAATGAAAACCACACCCACTGGCTTTGTTCCAGCAGTCTTTACCCTCACTACCTTCCATGACATTTGATGATGCGAGGGCTGGTACAATCGATGTTCACCACATTATCAAACCTTTGTTATCGTCTAACAAATGAGTGCTTCTAAAAAAACAACAACAACATTTGTAGTCACTCAACCATGCCATTGAATTCCTAGCTCTCGAGTGGTGAACCTGGCTAAAGCTGTGTGCATGGGCACGGTCACTTGGTTTGTACGTTCTCCTTTAAAGTCCTCAGCTCAGGGGTTCGGAAAGGCAACACGGCGATATCAGATTCAGATCTGGTCTCGTTCGGACACAGTTGTTGGGTGTTGTTGTAGGCCCATGACACCTTCCTATCAGACATGTTTAGGGCAGCCCAAGGCATGGCAGTGATGGCCTGGATAGACGAGTTTGCATGACTGAGTTGGACTTAAAATAGACCTGATCAATAGCATCCCACCCTGCGCAACGTCAAACCCAAGCACCCTGCCACTGCTGTCATTAATACCACTCTCTGAACAGTGGCATGTTTAGAAAGCCCAATTGCTAACGTTTGTTAAAGTAAACTAATACTCTCGGCCGGAGGTTAACTAACCACATTGATTGCAACACGGTCTGATGTGTTCGTCTCTCGTCAATGGCAATGAAAAAGAAGACCTTCTAGTTTCCTTTCATTTCCATCTTTGGCAGGTGCCTGTGGGTAACTGTCGCGGGGGGCTTACGTAGCACGAAATGGCGATACTGTAAATGCTCTGCTGTGAAGTGTCAGTGGACACTACATCCTAGACACCTCCCAGTAACCATCTGGTGGGCTATTTCCTCCTGAATGCAAGGCCATTTGTAACACTGAAAATATTAATACAGATAATGATCTAATGACGCAAGACTTTGGTCAATTACACATAATAACCATGGGTCTACACTGAATCAGTAAGCACTTTGTTCATGTGATTGAAATATGTTATTGCAGTAGGGCCTTTACTGTCATCATTTCGTTTATTCAGGCAATTGAAGTGAGATAAGAAAAGATGGGTAGTGGGAAATACATAGTCCTTTTCTGCATGTACAGAGAGTGGGACACTTCATGTAGTAAATGGAGAGGAGAGAGTGCAAGAGGGCTCAACAGCTGAGGTCTCGGCTAGCCACTCCTTTTCTGATAAAACATATTGGGTCTGGCTCTAATTCAAGCACAATAATGGCCCTTGTGAACAATGTTCCCGAGGAGCTGATGAGAATCCGACCAGCAGGCCGGTGTGGCTCAACAGACGTGCCATATGCCTATATAAGTGAGGGCCAAACAGATCTATTTTTTACTCTTGTTACTGAGAATGTAATTTCTGTGTCATCTTTCAATCACTAACTGCAACAAACACTGTGGCATTTGGATTTATGCAAAAGAAAATGAAATGATCTTACCTCATCTGCATTTTCAGTTCCTGTGTCTTTCCCAGTGTTGGCATTACTGTTTTTAGTGCTGCTTTTGGCAGATTTGGTTGGCTCCTGCAAAAGAAGCCACATCTTGTGTAAATGTAAAAGTAACACACATTTTACATGTTATTTTATTGTACACCCGTTTTAGTACAAGTCCTGTTGAAGACCCTGCTCTTGACAGCAAGTATAAGATTAATAAATGTATGTAGACTATTAATGACGATTGTGACATTTTCTTTTTAACAGAAAGCCAGCAGCAATAAACGAATGTGTTCAATACTCACTACATAACGAATCATCTCACACAATGTTGCAGTTTTCATTTATGACCTGCAGCTGCAGCCTATTTTAAACTCAAGTTCATAATCTTGCGTTTATGTAACAAATGTCGCTAGCTAATGCTTAAACTAGCTGTCAACTCTGCGCGACACCTATATGTAGCATGCTCGTAGACAGATTGCAGCTAAAATAATATGATGTAGTAGGCTACATGATGAAACTAGACATTGTTGTGAGCCTTGTTTTGATAAATCTGAAGAATTACAGTATAGGCTATTAATTATTTAAGAGTTAAAAATGCATTGTTGATCTGCTTCTGACCATATAGCACATTATATAATGTTAAAAATGTCCCACGTCAGATCTGTGCTATAAATTGCTAAATTACATTGTTGACCCTAGATGATGGCTAGCCATTCGGTTTGAAAATCTTGTTCTGCTAGGCCTTTGGACAAAAATACAATTTATTTTAGCCGAATAAAAACACGAAACGATAAGCGTCCAGTAAATATTTGGCTACAAAGATAAAAACCTATTTCTGTCATCTTGCAAACATTACGTTACCTTTTCCTTTTTAGTTTTATTCGGCATTTTGTGGCTGATGGTGTTTTTCACGGTGACTCCGTGACAGACTTCCCCGGGACTCGATCGCTGCCACTCAGTTACCTTCAGCTCCCTGCGCCCTTCTAGGCCAGGGAAAAATCATTGGTCACGTACGTGTAATACTGCCTAGTGACAGACCACTGTGAATTTGTTATTGGACATTTAAGAATGGGCGGGTCGACTGTAAAAGGGTGGAGGTGTTGGAATATTCTCTTTACCTAGCAACAGTGCACGCCCAAATGTCAAAACAAAGAATCTAAAAATGTTTTAATTTGTGAAAATCTTGATTTGAGAGGCCGTCTTCTGTCAGCCACTTTTTAAATCTTGCTTTAGAGTTTCAGTATTAACCGATGGACCGAAATCAACCCCGAGCCTCCCGTCCACCCCCTTCTCGGATATTGACAGCAGGACATAATTATTCCCTAGGTCGTTCATTTGCCTGAACCGTTGATAACCAGTGATGACAGTTCATGCACTCCGGGGAAGTTATCAGCAGGTTTCCTGGCTTTAAACAGATGCAGACAGTGTGTACATATTAACAATTTGTCATCACTGCCAAGTGCTAATAGAACCGGTCAGAATTTTTCAAATATCAGATATCAAAAATATATCTCCGACATTAAAGTGTTGTAAGGTTCTTCATGTCATTCCTACTTTACTAAGTTATTGGAATGCTGAATTCTCAATAAACAAATAAAATCGACTGTACATTTAAAAATAGGTTTATGGCGTAAGGGGTCATTGAATTTGCTTGAATTGGGAACACAGTTATGCTTGAATGTATACCATACAACCATCCAAAAAAAGATATACTTGCATATGCCGGTTTTTGGTGTTTGCTTTGGCTCAACCATCAGGGTTTTTTAATGTATCTGACGAGCACCATCTACTGGAAATGCTGTTCCCACCAAAGCTCTCCAAATATATCGGAACTAGCATTACTTTCAAATAGGCCTATTTTGTCATAGCTTAATTACTAGAAAGACTCCATGTTTCTATGATACCAATAGGAATATTAACATATAGCCTATTAAAAAAATCTCAATGTAGACATGGTCCAGTAAATCCTTTATTAAATACAATAATGCAAATGACTCTACATTGACAGCATACTGAATCATATTGTGCAAACAATAAACCCTGAGCAGAATTAAGACAAAAAATTGTTGTTAAATTATATGAAATTATTATTTCTCATTCTAAGAGGTCCTTCTGAAAGTGCATTAATTCCTGCCTGTCGTTGTATAATTATTATCATAATCATCCATCATCTGCATCTACTGCAAATACATTTTAAAAATACTACTGTGTACAGATTCTGTTGTCTTACCTTTTCCCATTTTGGGACTGCTTTCCCATGTGGCTTTGTTGAAAGGAGGAAGTGGTGGCTGGCCTTGACAACATAACATTACAGAATACTTCTGATAGAATTCAAATAATAAACAATTTCAACAATTCCCTTGACTAACCCATCACACTGATTATGTAGTAACACATTGGTCAATAGTGCCATGGAAATACATTAGATAACTTTTAGACTGATCATATTGCTCTAAAGTCTGAAGAAAAATAACATCAAATGTGGACAGATGCTTTTATTTAAACTACTTCAATTGTGGTTACAGGATGACATTTTTATATACGGATGTTGAGGATACAAAAGGCTAAAATTAAACAAAGATGTGTAAAAAAAAAAAAAGAAGAGAGCAACATTTATGTTCAAGAACGCTATTTCACATCTTCTTGTCAGGATGGTGCTGTAAAGAGTAATAGTTATTCTAATGCAGTTGTAAAAGAAATACTCTTCAGAGAAATCTTTTGGTCCATGAAGCACCACCATGCTGGTATGTCTTCATAATCTTGAGCACTGTTTCCTGTTTTAAAACACCTTTCAATTATCCAGTGAGGAGGAAAGATCAAGCATACTTATATATCTGAACTAAAATATAACACAAAAAAACACAAAACTTTATACAGTACATTACCTCAAAGAAGTAAAGAACAACTTTGATGTATTTCAGAACAAGAGGGTAATCAATTTCCCCAAACCAAAGGCTTGCAAAACGAAGTCTAAGTTCTCTAAATGGAAATTTCACATTCATATCCATTTACTGTTCAGCTGCCTGCAACTCCACCTTTATAGGCTTGGCAGCAGGTGTGGGAGATAACACTTATCCTCCTCTATAGCACACCATTTGACCATTACATGAAAGGGACTTCTCCATGATGGACCACTGGTGGATTTCACTCAAAGGAAAAGTTGTAATCAAAGTCTAATGTAAGGACATCAGCTGGGAGACCCAGTGCTTCTGTTGTGATTTCCATGGGCTCGGCAGAGGGATCATCATTAGCAAGGGTGTCCTTGATCTCAGACCCAAGCCCACTTTCACACTCCTTTGGGTCTCGAATGCCAATTTCAGCACTAGTACAGTTTTCGTGAGCTAACCCTGGATGTAGTTGGGGTTGTGGTTCAGGTTGAAGCTGAAGTTCAGGTTGGGGCAGAGGATGAAACTGGAGTTCACACTTGGGTTCAGGTTGAGATTGAAGTATAGACTGGGGCTCGGTTTGGGATAAAGGGGTAGACTGGGCCTCAGTTTTGGGTAGTGGGGAAGACTGGGGTTCTGTTTGAAGTTTAGCTTGAGGCTGGGCTTTTAGGGTTTTAAGGGCTACAGATTCCACGGGTTCCTTATTTTTAGAGCCAGATAATTTTGTGACCGTACTTGTGTGGGATGGGACACTGCTGCTGTAGAATATGTCAAACAAATCTTGAGCTTTTGCTGCTGCAAGGTTGGACTTAGGTTTGTCTGATTTCTGGACTTCTGGTTGGTATCTGGCCATGAGAGGAGGGGGTTGGACAAGCACTGCACGGTTCTGCTCGCACTCTGGCACACCCGGTGCACCTACATCAGACTCCATCATTATCAGCATAGACATATTTGTGGAAGGTTCATCTTTTGTGTCCATAACGTCCAAGGGAACGGAAAGAATGGGACTAACAAACTCATCTGGCGGGTTCAAAACCACCTCCTGACCACCAAAGGCTTTGGAGATTATATCTTGGGGTAGCATGGGATCAATTGTAGGCTGGTTCTCTGTAACTGACATTGGGGGCACTGTACCAGCACTGGGTGGCCTGATGGAGAGGAAAGCATTTAGAGGTGCAGGCTTGCTGAACTCCCCAACTGACTTCCTCAGGACCATTGAGGGGGCCGGAAGGTTAGGACGTATCCTGCCACGGTTAGATTGGTACGGTACCCAGGTATTAGGGATAACAGCAGTGCCTGAAAGCTTGACAGCGATACTCTTGGCTATCGCCACAGACTTTGAGTAAGGATCCTCATCTCCGTCTTGCCTTTCTGCTTCCTTGGCTTCCTCGTCTTTTAAGAACTCTGCCGCCACTCTCTCAGCTTCTTTTGCAAGTTCGCTTTCTTTTTTCTTCCAACTGAACTTCCCAAAAGCCACTGGGGCTGCTGGCACTCCTTTAGTGGCGTCTTCGCTTTTCTTGCGCAATTTCGCCCTCATTGCTGGACTCGGACCGCAGATTATTTTGGGAGGTTCACTTAGCTTCTCCGCAGGTTTCTCAGACTGCTTTTTCGATCCTGACGTCTCTTCAGGACGTGAATGCCCAGCCTTGTCTTTTTTAGACAGTCCATCCTCGTTGGGTTTCCCCTTCTCTTTTTCAAATCTATACTTCTCCTCCTCCTTCCTATCATATTTGGACCTGGACTCTTTCCCCCGATTGTATCGAACCCTTTCCTCGCTGTCATCATCCCTCCAACTGTGTTTGGGCCTCTCGTCTCCCCTACCGCATCTAGATCTCTCATCTTCCTCTCTGTGATGTTTGTACAGGTTGTCGTCCTCCCTGCGATATGGGTATCGCTCCTCCTCCTTCCCATATTTGTATCTATACTCCTCTTCTCTCTTACTGTGCTTAGACCTCTCTTCCATCTCCTTGCTATACTTGTATCTGTCTGACTCCTCCTTCGCGAAGCACTTGTTTTTATCGTCCTCATCTTTCTTATTATACAAAAGTTTCTCTTCCTCTTTCTTGCCAACATTGGGCCTTTCATCATCCTTCTTTTCCTCCTTTTTCTTGGGTTTAGATTTCTCCTCATCCTTCTTTTTGTTGTGTTTGTCTTCTTTCTCTACACTGTCTCTGTTCTGTTGCTCATGTTTCAATTTGATCTTTTTTCCACCTTCCAGATTAAGTCCAGCCTGGCGGTCCAGGTTCCTTCTCTGTTCATAGAGTGGATTCTCGTACATTTGTTTCTGGTACAAAAGGATCACACACAAATATGCAATTCAATAATGTTCCAAAATTAGCATTGAATTAAGTTACAAGAGTCATTTACTGTGTGCGTGGAAAAACATCAACTTTAACACAATACCTTGTATTTTTCATTATGCATATGGCTGGTGACATGCTCCTCTGCGCAAATTGCATCGCCATAGAACTCCTCACATAGCTGGCAGAAAAATCCCCTCACAGGCAGCAATAATTCAGACCCTATGAGGACAAAGACACAGTAAAAGAGATTAAACCAACTGATACCAACAGAGATCTGACACTGGTGTTTACCTTTGCGGTGCTCCTCAGAGAGAGTACCTGTAGTAGGAGGAGAATGTTAATAAACTTCCATTGCCTTGTAAAGCATTCCATAACATTAAGTTAACCCACACTTGATTAAAGAAATGTGGTTTCTGGTAACTCAGTTCAAATGATACAAATCCCTCGATGCATGTAAAACCTTTCTGGATCTTACTTCTTTGCATTGTTTTGCTTTCAGTGACAGAATACTGTGGCAGTGTTCCGGCTGTGAACAGAACCTAAAAGTAGAAGATTGCTAACAACGTTTAAGAGGCCATCAACTATTATTTTCATGAAATATTTATCTCTTTATATATTTAATTTACCTTTAGCAGGCTTAACCATTTTCTCTCCCGAAGAGTCGTTCTTCTCATTTTTTGTAGAACTTGGTGCCCATGGTCTGCTGTATGGATCCTGTGTCTGTAAAGTGCAAACAAAAAAAGACATCTAACTAACGCAAAAAACACATTGAATTGCACTGTTGAAATGATTAATGTTAAAATATAAGGGTGACTGAATGGGGCAGCAGGCTGGTGTCTTACAGAAGCTTAACAAATAAAATGAGTCTAATTTCTAACACTGTAGGTAGTGATCTGTCAATATTAGACGATTAATTAAGAATGATCACACCAGTCAGGACATGAATACAAGGAAAGAAATATAGCACTAAAATGATATTTACCCCAAAAGGGCACACCAACCTTTTTGTGCAATTTGCTATGCAAATGTGTGAAAAAATCGAACATGGAACCAGAGGTGACATTACAGTGTTGACACCAATGGTTTCCCGCATCATAGTATTCAAATAGGTTGTTGGGGATCACTGAAGGTGGAGCGCTGGAATTCTGCTTCTGTTTGTCTGGAAGTGCTCTTGAGGACGATGACATCTAATTAGGAACACAAGTTGAAGCGGTTAACAGTTTAAAGGTAAAAGACAATTGACAGTCTACAAGAGAATGAAGACCCTTCCCCTTCAGCATAAAAAAAAGTACAACAATTGACATACTTTACTTTTTGTTTTATCTCAACTATCTGCTACACTTGTACCATGGTACTTTCTGTTATATGGAAGATCATGCACTTCCTGGTAAAACTTTAAAGCTGAAAATGATATTGCCTATTGTGTAGAGCTGCTACGCTCATGACCACTGATGTGGACTGTAGCTAGCACACTTTTTTGCACTACTGAAGACAAATAAGACTACACCTTGCACTAGTGAATGAACAAATATAGACTCCATCAACTGGTTGAGCACTCGTTATTGCTAAAAATGCCTTTTGTCCCCAACTGTTGGAAGTTCTCAAAAACACTTACCGTGCAACTTAGATGATCTGTGTTCCAGTCTTGAGGACGATACTAAATTCTTATGTTTAGGTAAAGTTCCCACAGTCATAGAACCATAATTAAATCTAGTTCTTTATAAAACAACCTATTTTATGTGGTGAAAATAATCTCTTAGGCTCTGGGTTGTGACCACTTCATTAGCACTGTGTTGTACCCACACACACACACAAAGTATCTGAGAATAACCTAAACTAGATAGTCTCATTGCAGTTATTTATCATGGCTTAATCTTAATCTACCTTTAAAGCAATTAATAAACAGTCTCTTCAGCTAATCCAAGTTATTTTGATACATGGTAGTAATGGTGATGTGTTGCCACAGACATCTAAATAACCAAGGTATATAGCTAATGACTGTGGGGAATCGGAAACAAAAAAGTATTTTGTAATAGTCTGTCATCATGACTTAATAGATAATAGGAAACAAAACTAGAAAATTATTCAGAGAAAATTTCAGATCGTCTATACTAAACAAAATTGAGGATTATCTGTTAAAATTTACATTTAGTCATTTTTAGCAGACGCTCTTATCCAGAGCAACTTACAGTAAGTACAGGGAAATTCCCCCCGAGGCAAGTAGGGTGAAGTGCCTTGCCCAAGGACACAACGTCATTTGGCACAGCCGGGAATCGAACTGGCAACCTTCAGATTACTAGCCCGCTTCCCTAACCGCTCAGCCACCTGACTCCCTAAAATGAACATTGGACTATTTACAGAATAGTTTTACTATGATTTCTGCTCTCCCTGACTGTGTGTGGAGATGCTTATGGAATTCTACCTTAGAGGAAGTGGACTTCTCTGGGATACCAACTGGCTCCTTCTTCTCTGCAGTTACTGGTTGTTCAAGATTCCCAGCGGCCCTGCTCACTTTCTGCGGCTTGTCAGATGCACTCAGTCCCAAAATGACAGCCACCTTATCAATTTCGGAGCGCTTCTTCTCGGCTGCCTCGTGTTCTTTGCGTAGAACAGAGATCTGGGAAATGACCTCCTCCTGCAGGCGACTGATCTCTGTCAATAATGGGTCTTTGTGGCCATCTTTCTCGCGGCGCTTTTTTCGAAGAAGCTCACCTATAGTAAAAAGTAAGGTACAGGTAGAAAAAACATCCACATGATAGGAAACTTTAGCATTTACATACAGTTCTTAACCATAAAATAATGGTTACTTTTTTTGCACTTACTTGATTTAACTTGATTTATATAATATACCAACAGCAATGAAAAGCTACATCTAAATACTAAGGAAAATGTGCATGTGAGGGCATCAGCAGGGTATCATCAGTACTTGTTGGGTTGCATACCTTGCTGTTTTCTAAGTCTTTCCAGTTCCTTCATGAGATACTCTTTCTTTTTCATGCGGATGTCTCTATCTTGTCTCAGTTTTTCCCGTTCCTCTAGCACCTGGTGATGAAATGAACCAAATGTAACAAACGCATTTTGAAAATATTTTTTCCCATTGTTTTAAATGACAATTTAGCTTGTTCAGAAAATGTCCATTGCACCTTTTGTTTCTGACTTTCGTTGTTTTTCTCTTCTGAACCTCTCCGCTCATGGCTGCTCCCTGCTCTAGAACTTCCCTTTCCATTCCCTGAGAGTGTGAAAAAAAGGGATTAAAATCATACTTTAAAAAAATAAAAAAATAACTTTATTAATGGTACACTAGAATAAATCAAACTGGCCCTGCCTAAAGACGATTATTTTACAACAATCAAAGACTTTAGCTCCCACCTTTTATATCAGACTCTGAGGTCTGGACAGATTGAAGGTATGTCCTGTCAAATGGCGGGGCACTCAAGACGTCTTCATTCGGAGACTGAGGTGGAATACTCATGGATGGAGGGGGGTACAGTGGCCACTGTTGAGGCATGTAAGGCATGTAGTTCCCGTACTGACCATATCCAGGGGGTGGATAGTTTGGAGCGATCAGACCATGCGGCTGGGCTTGTGGGTAGGCAGACATGGCGTGAGCTGGGTGAGCCATCATTGCTTTTGGATCAGAAGACTGAGGCACCGATTCAGACACGGACTTCTCTTTGGAGCTTTGAGCCTTTCCATGGCCACGCCCCCTGTTAGATGGAGGCGACTTCTTCCGCTTCTTACATCCGGAGTCACTGCTCAGGCTTCGGCTTCGACTGCTGCTGCTAGAACTCCCACTCCGACTATGGGTCTTGCGCCTACGATGATACCCGCCACTGTCTGAACTGTCTGAAGAATCACGATGGCGTCTCTTCTCAGGGCGACGGGTGGGGGTCTTTGGTGGGGGCTTCTTTCCATGCAGGCGTTCCTGAGTCCTGGCAGCCATTTTGCTGATCTCAGTCACACCAAGGTCCAATCCAATGGTTTTGAGCAAGTCCTGGATCTTCTCATACTCCTCCACTTCATGTCTCTCATTCTCTTCCAGTGGGCCTGTCCCTGGTGGGTAGCCAAGGTTAGGAACTTCAATCCTGATGTTTTGGTCTGGGGTAATAGAAGATCTGCTGTGATACCTCATATCCACCTGTTGTTGATGGCCGCGGGACGCATGGTCTCCACTAGCAGCCTGGCCCAGTAGGTGTGGTTGGGCCACTCCCGGGGCACAGTATTCTTTTTTCAACACATCATGATGGGATGCAGAATCCTCGTACAGTGCATTCTCTGTATCACCATAGACCTCTGACTGTTGGGGAGCTTCTATTGGAGGTCTGGATCTCTCTGTTGAATCATCCTCATCTCCATATAGGAATTTCTCCTCATCTTCAATGTCAGTGTCCTTTTTCTCATCCTGCTGTCCAGCAACTCCTTCCAGGAGGCCAAGGATCCCGGAGAGTGCAGGGTTGAGACTAGCGCTCTGGACCATGTGAGGGTCGTCTCTCAACTCTCCCAACATGGAGGCTAACATGCTGGGTTCCATGCCTTTAACTGCAGTCAGGAAGCGCTCAGCCTCTCTGGACATAGTCGCACTATCTAAAGGGACTCTAGGAGACTCGATATTCTGTGAAGAAAAATTGAAAAATGTACGTTAAACAAATAAACCATACTTGTCCACAACCATAATACTGCTAAGTAATTTGATTACTCTCACCTGCACTGATACAGGGGAGTCCTCAGAGTCAACACGTTTCTTCAGTATGGATTTGGTGGGCCTGTTGAGCAAAGCCTCTAACTCCTTACGGCGTCGTGCCATATCCAGCTCCTTGAACTCGTCAGGCTTCTTGGCTAAACTGGAACTCCGACTACTGCTGGTGCTGCTGGTACTGACACTGCGACTGCTACTCCTTTTCCTGCCCACACTTCTCCCTCTGCTCTGGGCCCTGCTCGTACTGTGGGCTCGGCTCACACTACGTCCTCGGCTCTTTTCAAGACTCCTGCTCCTGGACCTGGACTGAGGCCGACTCCTGCTCCTTGCACGGCTCCTGGCCCTGCTACTGTCAGGGCTGCGACTGCGGCTGTGACTGCGAGGACGACTCTTGCTCCTGGCTCGGCTTCTTGCCCTGCTTCTATTAGGGCTCCCGCTGTGACTACGAGGACGACTCTTGCTCCGCCCAGCCACTGGGCTGCGACTTTGTGGTCGGCTTCTCCCTCTGCTTGGACTTCGCCTTCTTTGTCCATGGTCATCAGGCCCATCATAAGCAGGTCTAGGTGTGTAATCTCTGGAGAACAAATATAGTTAATGATGACTAGAGGTGTACCGGATCGAGGTTTAAAAAAAGGGCAGTTGTGTGTTGACGTGAACAGGGCATGTTGAATCCCAATAAATCAATTCAAGACTCTTGCAAGCAAAAAGAAAAAAAAGAAAAGGGCTAATAATGGGTTGAAAACCTGAAAATCCTCCCGCATCATTTAAAGTGCCATGTATATAGTTATAAATATTAAGAACATTCCATTAAATGGAAAGCAAAGTTCTACTTGTCTCCTCTTTTTTCTGATCCGAAAATGATCTGATCCGTTACTCAAAACATTGGTACGGTATGAACCGTTCTGAACAAATGACTTTACTAGGGGGCGGCTGTGGCTCAGGGGGTAGAGAGGGTTGTCTGTTAATCGCAAGGTTGGCGGTTCGATCCCCGACTCCTCCTAGGTCATGTGCCGAAGTATCCTTGAGCAAGACTCTGAACCCCAAGTTGCTCCCGATTGGCAGGCCGGCGCCTTGCATGGTAGCTCGCTGCCGTCGGTATGTGTGAGAGTATGAATGGGTGAATGAGAGGCAAACATTGTAAAGCGCTTTGAGTGCCGCTAAGGTAGAAAAGCGCTATATAAATGCAGTCCATTTACCATTTACTGAACAGGTTATTTTAAAACATGTCATGTAAACACGATTGTAATGCAGTGTAGGCTACATAATACTGTGTATAACAGACTGTAAAGACCGCACAACAGAAGTGTCTACAATACCTATCATAAGGTATGGAATTCCGAGGGGGCACAGTTCCAGATCCGGTCCGCTCATTCCCCACCGTAATCACCAGACTGTGGTCTATGGGGATCCTACCACGGGGAGGTGATGGGGATCTCTGCAGGCAGAAATATGTCATCAGCCATGTGAGCATACACCATTTCTAAAATCAACAAATTGGCTCCAACCATTAATTTACTATATTACTGGGTTGACTGAAAAACATAAAACAACTCAAAGATATAGCTGCAAATAGTGATTCAGTTTCTTCCTTAAGTTAGAGTACAATGGGACCATTCTTAGTACATGCTCATGGCATTGTGAGTTTAGTAATGTATTTATTTAATGAATATGATGTATAGTACCGGGGGAAATTTGAACCTGGAACTAATTTATCTTTAATCAAGTGCCCTCATCCCCAACCTATACCCTTCACTTGAAGCATGTTGAGTTTGTAGTACCTATACGTGAAACTAGGTCTGAGCAATAGATACAAATGGGGGGGGGGGGGGGGGGGGGCATTTTATTTATTTATTACTGTCTGTTGATACTTCGGGGAGACATGTATCTCACAATGCGTGCAATTTTAAGTCGTTTGGTCCAATGGGCGATTCGAATATAAAAATGTTAATGACCACTGTATAAAAAAAATTAAACATGGCGGATGTTATGGGTTGTTGATGATTATTTTTTGTTCAGTAATAGCGCATATATACACATTTTAGAAAAATCCTGACGAAGAAACTGTAATGATAAATGTACACTACATGTCTCCAAATCCACTATATCTAGCTAACCTGAAGACAAATTGAGCTGAGAGCCCCGTTACGTCTACCAGTGCCAGCTAACATGAGTAGCGAGTCAACACTTTCGCTTGGTGCGCGCGCAATACAAAATGTAGCTAGCTGGCTAAATGGCCTGTTCTATAAAGCTATGTCGGCATTTTCTGAATGAGAACTAGGCAACTCTAAATTATTACCCCGTTAGAGATCATCAACACGAAGGTTAGCAAGTTACTCACTTCTCTAGGAGGAACGCTGCCCCAATATTCACCGCCTGGACGTCTATCACTTCCTGGATCAGGAGAAGAGTACCTCCTGCGTGGCGGAGAACGTCTGTATGTGTCGGCAGATCCATGGTCATGGTATCCGTGATGTACTGGAGCCCGCGGCCTACCTCTGTCATCCCTTGTAATGGGCCGAGTATAGGGCCGCCCAGGTCCAGTATGCGAACCTCGGGGCGAGGGACCACGGCCTTTGTACGGAGGATATTCATCTCGAGGTGGAGGCCGACCTCCGTACATTTTAGCTAGCTAGCTAGCTAGCTAGCTATTCAACTTTTGGTAGTGATTGACTTACTGTAACATGTAGCAAATGATTGCAGTATGGTAAATCCACTGTTAGTGTATGACTATTTCGAATAAATCCACATGAAGCCAGATGAGAAGTATTCCTGATCCTCTCTTACATTCGTTTCGCTTTTGCAGGGCACAATCCAAGTAAGCGCGTGAATGCGTGAAACAATGGATCTATTCCATTTCAAATAGTCGGTCCCTGTTATGCGTCCTCAGTGATTATTTTCCTCCCGTGATGTTTAATGGTAGGTTTTCAGTGATTCTCCGGTTTGAGTTGTTCTTGTGACAAATTAGTGAGTATTTCCATCTTTCAGTTTTTCCTATAATTTCACTCTTTATAAAAATAAAATGTTGACGTCTGAGCCTACTCGTTGGACGTAAACTCAGCAGTGAGCGTGAACGTGGACGGAAGAGGTAACAGACGTTTGTATTCGAACGTATTCACCCCAGGACTGAAAACTAAAGCTCAAACTCGATTGGCCCTCAGATGAAGATGCTGAAAAGCAAGGAGATTTTAATAAGCAGTTTTCGTTTTAATAACCCACGTCAAAATGGAGAGTAGTCTACTCTAACACTATGTGCTGAAACCCATGTAACTTAATGGTGTCAAAATGTTCACAGGTGGATGTCAAATGCTCATTTTGCAACACTGATGCTGAAAGTCTTATACATTTATTTTTTTCTTGTCCATATACTAACAGATTCTGGAAAGATATGGAAGTTTTCATACTAAATCAAACTGGTCACTCTATTACTACCAAAGACAAAGATGTTATTGCATATTTTGACTGTACTCTAATATCCTTAAACTGGATAGTTAACCATTATGATTCCGATAGGTACATTTCATGTTCATAAAGACACATTTTCAAACTCTATTCCGTGCTTTACAGTATTTCTAATAGACTTTAATCTCTTGATAGAATATCTTAATCTGCTACAAAATAAGAAAGCCTTATATATTATTCAATATTATAAGGAACTGTTTTGAAATATGTCTCTGCTCTAATTTATATATTCAATTTTATATTTGATTGTTATCCACTGTAGGATACTTTAATCTTATTTTTATTACGTTTTTTTTTGTATTTTAGTAGTATGCTTCTGTATTTGTGACTTTGTGAAAACACTGCTGAAATATTGTGGATTCTAAAATATGATTCTGCTTATCAGAATGCAAAAACTGTAAATATGTGTACTTAATCAAAACCAATGCGCCATTATGGACCATTTGGATTTTAACAAAAACTCAGATGAAACATGTTCCAAGTGTGTCCATCAGATGAATGGGCATGTGCCTCAACTCAATTGCATACACTTAATCTCACCCATTTCTTTTGAACCAGATTACAAGTGCACAAAAGTTATTAAAAAAACTCAATATTTCATGAAAATGATCACACTTTATTTTGTGTTTAGATGCCCTGTGTGGATAGTCATGGAACCTTATGACAATCAGATAAGTGAACAACATTTTTCTGAGAGAAACTAGTAAATCAGTCTAATTCGAAAGGATCACAGAGGGTTAAATAAGATGATAGATCTCAATAACGTGAAGGAAACGTTTTACCTAGTTCTCCTGACGTCTTCGTGGCACACATTGACGTTCCATGTGGATCTACATATAATAACATGAGATTTTTAAAAATAAACTTGCATTTTGCATGAAACTGAGGCAAGAAAACATCACCCAAACACAACTTCCCAATCATCAAGTTTATTTTCTTGGCAGACAAACTAATGTGTGCTCAAATCAAAATATGCTGAATACCAGTCAGTAACCAGAAACAGTCAGGCAAATAGTGAGGAAAATATTTATAATTGATTATACTGAACGAACTGATAACTAGTTTATTAAAACATTCTAATCTACACTTACATTGATATTTTGTTGGCCTACGATGCATCTTCAGGCACATTGAATTACAATACTGCAGAAACATTTATGACCTTAAACACAACCATAAATGCATTTAATGTAATTGATGTCCCTGATAGTCAGTTGTTGATTGAATTAAGTTTAAAACTATTTTTCTCCAAGACCAAACTTGCTCAGCAGTTAGTGTCAATCAAATCATCACAGATACACAAATGTGTGCGAGTGTTCAGGTCATTATGGAACTAAGCACTGAATAAACAGAAATGATAAAAACATAGTCCAATTGAAGGACACCTAACTTTACTCAGTGGCATTATTTGCCTCCATCTCCCACTTCTCCAGAAAGTCCTGCAGGTTCAGGTTGTAGGTATCAATACCTTTCCCAGACAAATGAACTCCATCAGGCCTGTACAGGCCTGTATCAGTACCACACCTGATGTTGTCATGGGTAAGAGCAGTGCCACCTAGCTCAGCTATAATGCTGTGAACCCTGCGGTTGACGGTGGCTCTGACCAGGTCCACTTCAAGACTGTCCTCGGAGTGCCTCCAGACCCTCCGGGGCAGGATATCTGACCAGACCAACAGGCATTGTGGGAAAATACTTCTCATGGAGGTCAGGTCTTTTTTCACAGAGGCTAGAAGATCAGTAGGGCTATCAGTGCCCAGATCATTGCCACCCAGGTGCATGATGATCACATCTGGGTTAGGCCACTTGATCTTTAGCTGGAGCAGCTGGGGCAGGAGCTGTGGCCATGTCATGCCCTGCATGCCCTTCCACCACACAACCACACTGCTGGGGTCCATGCCCAGCTGCATACCTACCTCGGGTGACTTGGCCCTCATCTCTGCCCAATAAATAAGCGAGTGACCACAAATCCATATGTTCTTAGGCTCGGTGCTGATAACTTTGCCTGCAGAGATTCAACAACACAGGGTATTTGTTAGATTAGTAGCCTCTTCATGACAGATTATTTCCCATAGAGCACTGGTAGTGTGATGACTGCTCGTACACTGCTGATCCTTTTCGTTGTTCATGAATCATATAAGATACTTAACTTGATTATGGTTGTCCAGAACAAAAATTCTATCTATTCTATTGAAGTCCTAGTTAACTAGTGTCTTTAGGTTGTAAATCAATTTCTCTTATTAACTCGTATTAATTCCCAGATATTTTTATTGTTTTGTCTCTAAAGCAGTCATTGAAATCTTAAATAGATAACCATAGTTCATTTTTGTTTCCTGTCGTAATGTGCAATATTTTAGTGTGAGGGAAGTTTTATGAACTAGATATGTACAGTGAAGAGACCAAAATATCAACCTACCTTAATCATAGAATGATACATCTTTATCTATTCTACACTTACTAATGCCATGAAATTAATACTACTGTGCTTAGTAAACATTAATCTGAGATTACAAACAATACACATGACCTACATTTCAACATTGTCCATTACACAACAATACATATGTTACCATATGGGTGACAGCTACCTATCCTCAGAAAACCCTTGCCAACACTATCAACAGGACAAGTGCAATATGTATCTTCGCTAAATCAAAATGTCATTCAATTACTTTGCACACACCCTTTATGTATTATAAAAGTGCTTGACACTTCCTAAACTAAATTCTTAAAATGAAACTAGCTAACATGAACATAGAACAAGAACAGGTGTGTATTATATTCCATTAATGTGAGCATTCGATCATTCCTAATTGCTTGAGTACATTTTTCTTTTTTTAAATGCACAACTACAATTATGCAACTGTCCTGGTAATTTCTTTCCTGTGCTGTCTGTCAAAGGACTTTATAGAGATTAGAATTTACATTGACCAGCCAGATAAAGTTACAGATGTCTTCCTCTGTTGGGTCCCTTTTTCCTCCTTTCTTGTTGGGTGAAATGGACTGCTACAGTAGACTCTGCTAAAATGCTACGCGCGAAAGACGACATTAAATAACAGTGGACACCTAGTTGAAAATATACCTGAAGACAAAAAAAAGATAATCTTAAAATATATTTTCAATGCCTTGTTAAAGATTGAGAATCTGAAATAGCCTGTTGTTGAGAAAATGTTAAGTAAAGACTGCAAACAAAAAAACTTTCCATATTTAACCATGCTCAGGGTACAGTGTGCTATAGATCTTTTTGAACATTCAGAACCTGCCCTAACTCTGAAGTACAAATGCATTCAGAATGCGTGTGTAACTTACTTAAATTGATAACCTTGTGGTTAACTTCAAAAAAACATCAAATGAGGTCAAACCAAAATGATGACCTACCTTCATTCATCTCTTATCATCAGACCTTCCCTATTTTCTATTAGTTTCAAATTACCGTAATGTCAACAGCAATACTCAATTATTTAGCAATACTAGACAATCTAACTGAAACTCAACACTTTCGTGTCTCAGTAAAACTTAGAATTGGCAACCCTGGGTTTCTCTACCTGAGCGCCAGCAACATTTTCTTCGATAGCACTTGCTAAATATTCTGCAATCTACATAGAGTTCACCTTTTAATGTGTATAAAAATATGTAACCTTCTACAAATGTAACACAATTTAAATGCCAGTGCTAACTAAAAGTGAAAGTGCAATCCCAAAACTAGCTAATTTAATATACAAAACCTAACTACATAAGTTTTAGATTTTTAAAGTCACCAGGGTTGCGCAATATCACGATAGACTTCCCAAAATAGTACATGTATAAAGGGAATTATATATCTTGGTATGCCTAGCTATTTAATAATGCTGGTAAATAATACAGTAGCAGGGCTTTCTGAGCCAAGACAAAAAGTTTACTTTGTGTTGACAGGCTGTTACAAGTCGTCTTCCTTTCTTGGTCTTTTTTTCTTTGACTCCAATCTTGATAGGTGAAATGGACTGCTATTCTTTGCTAAGAAACTGACTTTAGCACACAACATACAAACTGAACTCAACATTCTAACTGAAGTCTAGCTTGAAATATATATAACTTTGCATTGTGGAAAATTATGATTTAAGATAAGTCTACATTTATCAAAGCTTGTCTAACATTGCACTATGTTCATTGTTAATCCAAAATCAGAGTTACAGTATGTGTTGACGGCGTCCACAATAAAATAATGATCAAATCTATGATCATGATGTACGACGGTGCTGTAGTTGAAAAAATTTTACGTTGACCTGTGTCGCTGAAGTCACAGGCTCATATTATCAAGACTATTTACTTTATTGACTTGCAGCCTGTCTATCTGTTAACTTGATTGGCTTTAATATATATATTGATAAACTCAACCTGGCTACAGATAGTGACTGGCTACATCACTCTTGAAAGTACTGACCAGAATATTATGAAATAAGAGCCAAACAATGTAAGCCCAAGAAGGTACTTTCAAAAGCTAATGAGTATGCAACAATATAGTACCTGGTGGGTTGTTCTGATTTTTGTTTCGAGCCCGCAAATCCTTCATTTGCTGCTTATCAATCATCCTCTGGGTAAATTGTTGCTTACTCTTCTCCATCATCCTCTGGTTAAATTGTTCCAGCTATAAGTTCATAACAGAACACAAACACATACCAGTTATTGACATAGGCATCAATTCACACATTCAACTAATCATCTACTTAATAATACAACAAAGGACAAAAGATTCATATTCAGGTCATCATAATCATCCTCTAAGCATGCATCATGTTCATAAATTGGGACTTGGCTCCAAATACAATTAGAAAACAAATGACATACCCGTTTTTTTTGTTTGGCCTCGATATCATCCTCTGATCCTGACGAGGCTTGTTTACCCACGGTTGATGCAGCATGCGGCTGTGCTGCCTCGGAGGACTGCAAATTGAACTGGACCACCTTCCCTGGTTTAGGCGACTCTTTCTGTACCGTCTTGTTTTTGACAGTTTCAATGACCTTGAGGCACCTAGAGACGGATGTGGCTACAACCGTCTGCTTGGAGTCATCACTTGTGGAAGTCATTGGCGTAACCTGTATCAAGGTATTTACTTGTTGAGGTTTTGCAAGGGAAGTAGACTGAACTATGGGAGCTAAAGAATGTAATGGATAAGGAGATACGGGGGGAGGACCTGCTGGTGGCTGCCCGTAATAATGGGTAGGCAGGCTAGATGTGTGTCCAACGTAGGAAGAGTATTGTGCTTGCTGGTACACCCCAGGTGCCTGTTGACATGAGGAGGGAGCAGCAGAGGTTGGTGGTATGGTATACTGTGTGCTAGCCCCCTGGTGCCAGCCATAGTCGGTGGTGGAATAAGAATAGCCAGGCAGTTGATCTGGGTACAGTGACGATGAGGACGTGACAGGGGTGGGGTTAGACGGAGGGGTGATGGGCATTGTCTGTTCGGGTGCGTTCCTCACAGTCTTGGTGAGGCTCTGCATCTGTCTAGCCTTCTCCAAGGCTTCCTCTTCTTTCTGGTCAAGGAACCCACTATATTCGGACGTAGGCTCGTAGCTGGAGTATGGTTTTCGACTGGACAACCTTGCAGGGGAGGTGGACCGGAGATTTTCAGAGTCGGCGGAGCGCGTACGACTCCGATGTCGATCATCTCTCCTCGATGACGAGTGTTCCCGCTCTCTCTCTGAGCGCTCTGAAGATGATTTCTCTGTTCGTCCATAGAGTCTCTCCTGGGTCCTGTCTGCCAGCTTGGAGACCTCTCCTGTGTCAAGATTCAGGCCGATGGTGCGGAGAAGGCTCTGGATCTTGTCAAAATGCTCAGATTTGCTGGTACTACCCTCCCTGGTCTGTCTAGTTGGACTCAATTTCCTGCCTTCCCTCACTGGTTTCTGCCTTTCCCTTGACCCCGAGGACCTTTTGTAGTGTTCACCATCAGCTGCAGAGCCCTTACCATGGTAGAGGAACTTCTCATCTTCATCCAAGTCGGTTGCTTTCTGGTAGGCACTGGGAGAATATTTCTCCTGCGCCATGCTCAGTATTCGAGAAAATCCACTACCATCCTGGATAGCTCTCTCATGCGGCAACAGATCATCTTGACTGTGGTCAGTAGTTTTGCAGCTGTCGTGTTCATCAGGAGATTTTAATACGTCGCGGCTGAAACTGAATGTCTTCTCCGGGTCTGCCTCTCTTACACTGTGAGGGTCGTATTTGCCAGCATTTAGCTCAGGGTGGCTCTGTGGCACTACCTGGGTGTTCTCTGCCAACACTGAAATCTCATCTTGAGCCTCCTGAACAATTGTTGAGAAAAGACTGGTGTCCACGCCTTTGTTGAGGATGTTAAGAAATCTGCTGATCTGGGTGGTCAAGTTACGTTTTTCTTCAGGGGATGACTTTTGGCTGGGAGGAGAGGAATTACGTTTACTTGATGAAGACGGGCCAGGGGAAGGTTGTTTAGGGATAATGGGATGGAGGGTGGACTGGCTGGAAAGGAGGCTTTGTGGATTCTGTTTGGAGGAAGGCTGACCAGGGGGAGATTGGCATGGAGGAGATTGGCTAGGTGGAGTTTGCTGAGGTGACAGTTGATTTGGAGTGGGTTGACTGGGATTAGGTTGACTTGGGGGAGTCTGATAAGCAGTGTGTGTGTTGACAGGAGCAGAATGTTCTTGAAGAGATTGGCTTTGATAAAAATGATCCTGTGCCGAAGTTTGTTCATATGGGGAATCGTCATAATATGACATTTTACTGGATCTCTGGGTATACAAAAGATGGCTTTGTTCTGGTGAATCGAATGACTGAATATGGTCAAGTGTAGGTGGGTTGTAGTGGTACTGGTCATGATCAGGGGGTTCATTCTGTAGGCAAATGAAATAATATCAATCATTATAGAATCATCTTGGTTAGTTGAGTTAATATATTTAGTGTCAAGAAGAATCAATGATTCATCCATGAAAACAAAACTGTGTTATTAATGTCTTAACTATTTAAACTTCAAATATTTCATAGATTACAACCATTACATACACCAGTCAACAAGATTATCTAGATAAAGAATGACAGGCGCAACAAACCTTAATTGGGAACAAAGGCCCAGAAACACTTTCAGTGCGTTTCTTCAGAATGGATTTCACTGGCTTGAATTCGGTGATTGGGACAGCGATCCTGCCATGGTCGTAGTCTATGCAGGTCTTTTCCATTGGCCTCATATCCACGATGCCTCCCCTCGGCGGCGCCATGGTCACCATGGCTTTACGGCGAGCGATCATATCATTGAGTTCCTCAAGCTCCCTTTTCTTCCTGGCGAGCTCCTGGTCCACTCCTCCGCCGTGCCTGGGTTCCCCTGGAGGCAGGCTGGAGTCCCGGCTCCTCCTCTGACCGCTGCCCTCATACTCCCTGCTGCTGCGTCCCTTGGAGCCCATTCTCTCCCTGCTCCTGCTCCGGCTCCTGCTGTGACTGCGGCTGCGTCTGCGCGACCTCTCCCTGCTCCGACTGCGCCTGGGCCGGCTGTGTCTATCTTGCTCCCGGCTCAAGCTCGGCGCTCTCCTGTGGCGGCCGAACGCGTCTTTACCGGGACTCCTGCTGCGGCTCTTGCTGCGTTCGTTTCGCCGTCGCCTGCTGTCGCTGTCTTTACGTCCCGTGCTGGGCTTGTTGTCCTTTGACCTCAGGGTTTTGACAACGGCTTTCATTTTGTCAGACTCGGTTGGAAGTTTTTTTTTCATGTCCTCTGGTTTGCCCTTGCTGGAAAATGATCAATTGGGGAAGGAACTGATTGTCTTCATTTTGTAGGTACCACATACTTGATACATAAACCAGGACACTAAGGTTTTCAAGCAAGAATACAAGTTACTTACTCATCGATATTGGTGGTAGAATCCTTCATTAGCTTGATAGTCATCTGCTTCTGAACACAGGAACGAGAAAGTTAGAATCTTATATGGTATTGTATACACTTTAATTTAGCATCACAAATACCTAATCAAACCTAATTAACCTCACAATTTTTCTACCATACCTTTATTTTTTTGGTTCCCACTCCCCCTAGCTTGGGCACAGGGAGGAAGACTCTCTCAGTCAGACGTTTGATCCTGATTGCCTGACTCCCACCTTCCGCCGTTTCATGCTTGGTAAAAAAAAAAGGAAAAAAAATAGATCACATTTACCCCAAAATGAAGTGAAATCTACCCGGTGGATGTTAAGTGCAGCATAAGCAGAACTTACTGGGATGACACTGAACTCCACCTTTTCGTTGAGCTCCAGTTTTTTAAACTCCATCACTTCAGACATGTGGAAAAAAAGCTGAGGGTTTTGCTGGCATTTAATGACCCCCGACAGGTCCTCGATCTCCACCACCATACCCTGTGAAGGTGTAGAAAATAGTTTTTTAACAGAGACGTCTCCAAACTATAGTTCAGCTTCCTTTCTTTCTAACGGCAAGGTCCAAAAGAACCACTTCTTGACTTACCGTTCGACGTTGTTCAGTTGATTCCGCAAATGTTTCTGGTGAAATATTGACGTTGACTGCCCGCTCTTTCTTGGTTTCTCTGTGGGTCGAGATGTTGAACTTGATCTTATCGCCGTCCAACATGGTGGCAGCGGTCCGAATGTCTTGTGGCTCAAACGTTAACTGCTTCTGTTCACCTGCCAGTGTCATCACCAACTTGCCCTTCTCAGACTCTTGTCCCTCTGCCTAGATGACAAGAATGTCAATTACATCAAATGTTACATACTTCTGTAGTCAACAATTAAGCTACAAAAGTGTGACGCATGTGGCACAGTTGAAGCAGACAAACGCTGCATTTGCATTCATGTTTAATGGGAATTCATGACCCACTAAAATAGAACTAATATTTAAGGTATTAATACGCAAATGGAGATTGCAAGCACAAACCCCATGACTTACTGGCAGCTGCTGAGGATTCTTGAGGATAGCTTTGAGGACTGTTCCCTCATACTGTTCCTTACTGATGTCCTCCACAACCTCAGTCATCACAGGTGGCAACTCCGAGCTCACTGGCTTCCACTGAAGACACAAGTGACAGAATACTCTATTACATAGTCACGAGAGTATCACAGTGGGAAGGTTAAGTGAGTACTGCCAATGGTATTGAGTTGAAACCAATGATCTTGTTGAAAAGCACCATATTTCAAATCACACGAGACCACCCTCAACCGTTTATTCTTCCATTGCATCGCATATAAACCCAATAGCTTTATATTGTAATACCAGGACTGAGGGTATAACGCCTTACCTTGTCTTTGGCTAGAGCAACCTCTTCTTTCTTCTTGATCTCCTCTTTTTCCTTGACCTCCTCCAGCACACTTTGGGTCTCAGAATCAAATTTCACGGATCCTCCCTTCAGCTTTCTGACTCGAATAGCCTTCTTTTTCTCTTTAACCTGAACAATCAACAAAACATTGAACATTCGAAACTCTCCCCTATATCACACAGATCCAATGATTGTAATCCCTTCACTGATTACGGTGGATAGCACTCACTGAGATGACAGTAAACTCCACTTCATCTGTGGGGCTGAACTCTGTATCACCCAGGTTTTCAGTCAGGTCAAAGGGCAGGTTAGGGTGGTCCTCTGACACAATTATACCTTCTGTGTCCTTCATGTCCAAGATAGCACCCTGTCACAAGAAGGAAGAATATTACCGTTATAGTAACTACCCAAGTATGCCTGGTTTACCTTTCTTCAGCATTTTAACAAATACTGTTAATCCTCCTTCATACCTTTTCTCTCGTCTCCTCTGTATGTTTAAACGTGGCAGGAATCTTTGGCTTGATGTTGGTGGCTCTCTTGTTCTGGGTAACTATGTCAGTTAAGAGATTGATCAGAACATGGTCCCCTGCCAACAGAGTGACCGTGCAGTCTCGTTTCTCGTAAGGCAACTTGGATTTCTCAGGACCAACATTGACTTCTATATATCCGGGTTTCTGCCTTACACCAATCTATATGGAACACACGATGGAAAACGTTGAACAAAGCAATATACATGATTCGTATATTATAGGTCAGCTTCACTACAGAAAACCAGGTCACATGACTTGTATTTATGTAGGTGTAGCAAACTAAACGAATGACATTTGTCATTGTACCTCACCTGCGCTTCAGTATAACTTTCGATGACAACTCCTTCGTATATCTCAGTGTCAACATTCTCAGTTCCACCCGGGGCCACTTTCACATCAGTGGCAATCTCATTAGACTAGTTATAATTCAAAAAGAAGCAATATAAACAAATCAAATTATACAATACTGAAATGTGGTATAATGTATTCATATATTAAGATGTAAACATCTGCTAAAGATGTGTAGATATTGACCCACCATCTCTTTGCATGCTGTAAAGTGAACTCTGACACCTGGTGCCAAGGCCTTTCGACTCCCAAAAAATGCATCAAAGCTAAAGGTGAATTTCTTTAGGTCTTCTCTTTCAATAAAACCGTAGCTTGGCTGTAGGATGGAGAAAATGATTCATGACAATAAAACATCATGATCTTCAAATGTATGTACTAACTACTGGAAACAGAAAAATGATACATTCAAGGCCAGTCAGTGACAAGTGAAATCAAAAATCCTGTTTCCATTGGGACCCCTATGAAAGATATGAGACATATTATGGTTTAAATAATAAATATATGAAATAATAATAATAACTTACCCCAATGAATGAAATGATCCCTGTGGATCTTCCAGGAGGAGGCCTAAAACATTGTAACTCATTAAAGACAGTGGTATCAAATGTGGTATCACAAGTAGACCCTACTAGACATCTTTGATCTTTTTCCTATGTGAGTAGCTGTACTGTCACAAATACACCAGTGATAAAAAAACATTACTTGTCAAAGGTTCTTGTCCCAAGTAATCCTTGTGGTTTAGCCTTCTTTGTGCTGGCCTTGGACTCATTCTTGGGCTTCTTGGACTCATCCTTGGGCTGGTTTGACTCATTCGGAGATGTGGACTCAGTGGTTTTCTCAGTGCTTTCCGGGCCAGATATCAAGGCTTTAATCTTTAAAGACAACAGTTACAATTGAGTTTCCAGCACATTCATTCATGTAAATAGTCAAAATCAGGACAAGTTTTGGTGCATACCCATGCTGGCTGGTCTGGGGCAGGGTTGACAATCACTTCTTGGTTTGATGGAACACAAGTGCTGGCCTAATGAACACAAGATGGTTACACTTGGTTTACATTTTTGCGTATTTTAACGTAATAGCAAAGAGTCAAACGCAGTAGTACATAGAGATTGCATTGAAAAGTTACATACAGTACAAAAATATGCAATAGTGTATACACATTGTTAGGAACATTGCAGCATAAACACTAAGGGATTGCTAAACCACAACAAAAATACCTCAGATGGCCACGTCGGAGGAGGGATAGTGGCATAATTGGCCACTGCACCATATTCACCCACTGGTCCATAGCCTGGCATCATGGGCATTGTTGCAAATCCTTGAGGATCTGGTGGGCCTGACATGGGTCCATAACCCATTGGGGGAATTTGAGGATTACCAGCCATTGGATTACCAACATAATTTGGATCTGGACCACCGTAGAATGCATCTGGTGGCGGCCCACCCGGTCCCCAGCCACCTGATGGTGGAGGTCCCCCTGGCACCCACCCCCCTGGTGGTCTTCCTGGTCCCCAACCTCCTGGCGGTGGTCCACCAGGCCCCCAAACATCTGGTGCTTGTGGTCCACCCGGTCCCCAACCCCCTGGTGGTGGTCCATTCGGTCCCCAACCCCCTTGAGGTGGTCCACCAGGCCCCCAACCATCCGTTGGTGATGGACCGCCCGGTCCCCAACCCCCTGGCGGTGGTCCACCAGGCCCCCAACCTCCTGGTTGTGGCCGGCCCGGTCCCCAACCCCCTGGTGGTGGTCCATCCGGTCCCCAACCCCCTGGAGGTGGTCCGCCCGGTCCCCAACCCCCTGGAAGTGGTCCGCCCGGTCCCCAACCCCCTGGAGGTGGTATACCCGGTCCCCAACCCCCTGGAGGTGGTCTACCCGGTCCCCAACCACCTGGCGGTGGTGGTCCCTCTGGTCCCCAACCTCCTGGCGGAGGACCACCCGGGCCCCAACCTCCCGGAGGAGGACCATCATACCCCCAGCCTCCGGGTGGCGGAGGTCCTGGGCCCATCCATGGCGGACGTGGTCCTGGACCCATCCCAAAAGGAGATTCATCTTCGCCGTTTTTCTTGCGCTTCTTCTGCCCTCCTCGAGTCATAATATCCACTATGAGGAGACACTTGAAAAACACGAGCAGTATCTCTTAATAGCTAGGTTAACTAGCTAGTTATTTAAAACAAACTAGCTCCACAGCAAAAGACTGACGAAAATGTAAATCAAAATTATATATCGTATCAACTCGACTAGTTACAGTGATAGTAATAATAATAATAGCTATAACTGTTCATTTCAGGCCTCTAACTATTCTCAACTTAAAAGCTTACGATTCTTGCAGGCTAGCTCGCTAGCATTAGCTATGGACTAGCTCTATGGAGAAGAGTGAAGCCAGCCTCAATGAAGGATCTCATTTCCGACTGATTTCTTTAAAAGGCAACTTCAAAATAAAGGTCAGGAAACTGTCCTTTTTATTTTGATGTCAAAGCTAAACATTATTTGCCCAATAAGGTAAAGATAAAACATAGAAGCGTGTATTTATAAAAAAAAGAAATACAATGCAGGATTAACTTCAACCAATCATAATTTATGTTGGTGAATCAGAAGACTGGAGAGCTTTAAGGTTAATGTACCTTATGTGTATTTGAGGAACTAACTGGTTGCCTAGTACAAATAACCAGACTATATTTTATTTTATAATAATTTGATTAAAATAAGCTTTTTAAATTGGTTCTACTTGTAAGGAGGCCATGCTCTTATTTTGAAGGCGAATTCACAAAACCGGAAATACCATTGGGAGGCAAGTTTGATGGTACAATCTGGTACAATCTAATATAGCAAACATCCGTACAGTATGCCCAAAGAAAAGCAGCACTTATAATTGTATACAAACCAATACATTCACACTTCAGAGCGGAAAAAAAGCTTTTATTTAGTTAGTCGAAGTCGAACAAACTCAACGATAAGATCAGAAAGATATAACATTTTAGAACATGAATATAGGTTTTTCCCACTTACAGCAAAATGAGGTGTTGAAATATCAGATACCTCAACGCCTCAGCCTATACAGAGATGAACACTGACATGTCCAAAAACTACCTAATGGCCCGCCCCCCAAAACAGCATGTTACACAAATTTTGCTTAGCAAATAACACCACAATGACCTCATACTTTCAACATGTTATTGCAGAGATTCTAGAGCCAGATAACATTCCAGAATTTCTCTGTTCAAGTCCAGACCACATTTTTTATTTAGTAATGTTACATTTAGGTCTTATCCCTCGTAGCCCTTTAACGCAGTTGCATGAAAAAGTTACACTCTTAAAACAATGTATTTTGCAATGTCTTACCAGAATGCTAAACACAAACCAAGATGTAGATCAGGAATACAGTATTTTACGTATTTCACGTATCATGGACGTATTAGAGCAATTAAATGTGTTCTTTATTGTTCGTAATAAAGGCATACCCACGTATTAAAAAAGGAAAAGGCAAACCTGTATGTGATGCAAGAAAAATTATCTGAGCCAAATCAATATGCCAGTATATGATGACATAAACATCAACTTATAACCAAGACTAACAGTCTTCCCAACCCTGGATTATAAATCCCTTCATTCAGTTGCCAAAGTAAATCAAAAAGCAGCAGCATCTGCATTAAACAAAAATTATGGGCTTTGTTCCCAAGCATATTCACATAATGTTTACACTTATGACGATCCTTCATCAACGCAAGTAATTGTGCCCTTATCAGCGGCATAAATGTATAAGGAACACAAGAAAAGGCTTTATGAGTCAACAAACCTATGGAATTGACAGATGAAGTACAGAAAGTGTAAAATGTTCGTGCAGCTGGTCAAAGTCAGCACAGACAGACTATTCTCTCAAACGTCTACCTCCCTGTCTTGTATAATCGTTGTACTGTTCGATTCTTATATATCTAATATATTCATATGGGGATACAGTGCCTGCACAGTTGGGACTGACTTTTGTCTGCGTCTTCATGTTACTGTGTGTCAAGGTGTCTAGTCAAAGGGACTGAAGTCCCTCTCTAGGTTCTCGGACTCGTCGTCGTCGGAGAAGAAGTCGTCCTCGTCGATGTCGTCTTCGTCGTAGTCTTCGTGCCACTCGGGGACGTACTCGTCATCGTACTCGTCGTCCTCCTCGGCCTCGTCGCCCACATCCTCGCCCGTGTTGTTGTTGTTGTCGGAATCCCCGGACTCCGAGGCCCTATCAGACTTGGCCCTGAGTAGAGAGAGAGAGAGAGAGAGAGAGCTTTGTCATATCTAAAGCGTTCCACTTGAGGAAAAGCAGTATCACCATTATAAAAGGAGGAAGTCCTCCCTCCCATGCCTTACGTTTTGTTGGCGTCTGTGTGATTAGACAGATTTGAAGCTTGAGCAGATTCCTGGTCTTGTCCTGTTTTGGACTGATACCCCACTCGAAAGTCCTGTGTTTGGAGAGACCAGACAGGAAACCCTCAAGACTTGCTGTTGATTGAGCGACAAAGCATCCAATGAGTGGCAAAAGCGATACCTGAAGGTCAGAGAGAGAGAGAGAGAGTGTGACGCCGGGTGGAGGCCTACCTGGGTGGAGTGCTGCAGGATGGCCACCAGGCGCTCCTGGATCCGGCGGATGAGCTCCAGTCCAGTGTTGAGGTGCTCAGGCTTCAGGAGGCGGACGCAGGAGGCCAGATCAGTACACTGCAGCAGGGTCTCCTCTGAAAGGCCAAACAAACCAATCAGGAACGCTTTTTAAAAAAAGGACAATAAAAGTAGCATGATACCATAATCTCAAATCATCAAAGCTACCCTGAGTGATGCCATTCCATCCCTAGAGGGGGGGCCTGCAGAAATGATTCATTTAGGTCTTACCCAGCAAGATCTGTAGGGCATTAGTGTGAAGGTCTAGGGCTTCCATCTGCTGCTCCATCACATCCATCTTCTCTGTGTCCTGGTTGTAGTAGCTGTACACACACGAGTAGGCCAGCACCTAGTGCAAAGTTATAACGATCAGAATTATTCAATGATACAACTGTATAAAAGACTGATGTACTTTATGACCAGTATTAGGGTATTATGTGGACACTGCCCAGTATACGGACACCTGGTTGTTGAACCTCTCATTAAAAATCAAGGGCATTCATATGGAGTCGATTAAACGTGTTTTCTATAACAGCCTTCACTTTAGGCTTTCCAATAGATGTCAGACCATTGAGGCAGGATGTTTCCCTTCAGCCACAAGAACATTATGGAGGTTGGGTGATTATACCTGGCTTGCAGATAGAGTTAGAATGTATCCCAAATGTGTTTGTTGGTGTTTCAGTCAGTCAACCTCAGTGCCCAACCTCCCTAACGATCTTGTGGCTGAATGAAAGCAAATTCACAGACGCGTGGCAGCTGTTATAGCTGCACAAGGGGGGCCAACTCCAAACAATGCCCACTGTTTTGCAATGGGATATCCAACAAGCTCATATAGGTGTGATGGTCCAATTTAGTGTAGCTCAAAAAACAAATACAGTGTACTGTACGTGAATGGTAACAAAACATGGTATTAAACATATTCATCAACTGCTTAAGGAAAATACTTGGACCAGACATTTGTGTATTTAAATACACAATTTAAAAATCTAATATGTATATTCTTGCTAATCATGAGATGCTTACCTTGCGAGCCTGAGCGAGGACCTTGCAGGCATCGATGACGAAGGTCAAGGATTTCATCTGCAAGGCTTCATTGATGGCTGACACTTTGTTCTCCAGATTGATAGCAAAGTCCTTAATCGAATCAACAAATGTCAAGTTAATCATGGTATTATTCAGGATAACCATCTTTCTGTATAAAAGAATAGGGCCCAGAAAGTGTGTGCGTGTACCTTGGCCTGATTGTGGAAAGTGCATCTCTCATTGTAGTCTTGAAACTTCTTCTCTTGCCTGGCAGCTTTGCTCACCTGATACATTTTTTACGAGGTAAGTGAGCATTATTTTCTTCTTGTCAAAAAAGGCAGCGGTTGAGTAGTTTGAACAAATGTGTCCTAAAGAGCTACAGTGCTTCAGCCTTAAAAAGAACACATTTTGGAAACATTTTGGCCTTGGCAGTTTGATCACATGCGTTAAAGCCAGTGATAACACACGCAGTAGTTATGAAGTCATTCGAGATCTTTCTGGAGGAATTGCACACAATGTCTAATCAAACCTGTAGAACTCACCATGGCTGAGCAGTTGTAGTAATCTTTGTGAGTTGGTTTCCATGGCTTCAGACACCTCCAGCAAAAGCCATGGTTACATTTGGCACAAGTCATGCTAGGGAGTTGGATAAGTACAAAGGAGACATCAGTTAAGATGGCCATCCATTGAAACTATACGACATTCAATGTGCACTAATGGAGGTTGTGTCCTTACTGTAGGCAACCTTCATTCTTCTCTATCTGGGCCTGGCAGCTGGGGCAACGTTTGGAGATGAGTTTGGCAAGGTGCTTGCTCTGGGCTTCCATGCTCATACCCTCATAGTAGCCACCATCATCCATCCACTGGGACATGTGGCTGCAGCTGGCTGGGTAGTGGGCCTGGGGAAGAGATAGAGGAGAGCCCAGGTCAGCTCTCAAGATGTTAGAATATTTCCATGGGTGTCTCATTAACCAATTGCAATTGTGACTATTTATTCTTTTGTCTATCAAATAGATTTGCTGACCTCAGGGAAGTTGCAGCTGAAGCAGGAAGACCAGCAACACTTGGAACAGGTGCCCATGCTCCCGATGTTCTCCTTGCACAGTATCTGGTCACAGCCCTGGGGGTTGGTGCACCAGGTCAGGTTGGAGCAACACTCCACGTAGCCACGCAGGAGGGCGTTCTCATACTGGGGGGGGGGGGGGGGGGGCAAAAGAGGACAGAAGATGTGTTGTCAGGAGGTTAGTTGTGTAATATGTAATGTTGTAAAATACATTCAAATAGGAGAAATTCTTGTCTGAACATCCACGCTTTCCTCAAGCTCAAGTTGACTGCCAGTGATTTCACAAAATAAGTCAAGGCACGCCTCGCTAAAGGAAACTGGATGGAAAGTAGCGGCATGCTCCAAAAGATATAAATGTACTGGTGATAAATAAATGTGAGGGCCTCACTAGCTTACACAACATGTTTATAGGGGACAGAACCTAAAATCATTTCTATTGTTCCTTTAATGGAAACCAAAGATTAGATTGATCCTCCTACCTTGGAGATGGTATCCTTGTCTGTTAGGATGCTAAAGAAGAACTGAGAGGTGGGCTGTGCCCGACAGTCTGTGATTGGACAGTTGCAGTTCATCACCAGGTTCTGCTCAATCCTTGCCGTCAGATACTCCTGCCAGCAGGACTATGAGTGGCGGGGGGAAAAAAGCACACATCAACGAGAAGGAAAACATGTCTACAGACACCGTACGGAATTTCCAAGATCAATCAATCACTGCTTAGGATTGAAGAAATTCAAGAGGTTGAACTGACCTTGCAGCAGTAGTGCATGCAGCAGAGAGTGGGTGCGGCCTCCGTGTCCCCCGTCTGGGCGATGAGGCACACAGGGCAGCTGGACACAGGGGTGGCGGGCGGCTGTGGGTTCCTCCCCTTCAGCCCAGCTGCCATGACCACGCTGTCGGGATCGTCGGAGTAGCGCTGGATCAACACGTCCACGTTCCACTTGCAGTGCACCAACAGGTGCTCGGCCCGGTCCAGGTCCAGGCTCAGGGTCCCGGCGACCTGCTGGACGGTGCGCTGCATCAGCTGCCTGACTTCTTCCTGGTTCATGGTCCGGCCCATGGAGAACAGGACGGCCTCCAAGACGCCGTCCTCTGCACACTGGGGAGCTACAGCCAGGCCTTCCAGGCTGTAGAGGAGCAAACACAACCGTCACAACAGACAAAAAGGAAACAGACATTTTGATGATGCTAGCTATAGAGGTCCTTGGAAGGTTGGATGTGGGAAAATATATCTCAAGTATTACAGTGCACATAGGATTCATCATGACTAGGGAAAGTATTTATTTTGTTAGTTCTGACTGGGATTTGACAGAAAGCTTCCAAATTAATATAGGCTCTAGTAAGTGTGACAGCTTTTGGAATCTAACCACCATTCTAACCACACAAAAATAAGAGAGCAACAAACATGGTTGAAAGTTTTAAGTGTTCTTTATTTTCTTTGTTTAGGTTATAAAACATTTATGTTGCATTATGCCTGCATCTCGCTGTGTGCAAATTGTAGGTAATCGTTGCTAATGTCATTATTGGTTTACTTGAGAGATGAAAATGAAAAGTGTAAGTGCAAGATAATCCTGAAACCAAAAATCCAGACCGATATTAAGGCATAGCCATGCAACCACAGTGTGGGTCAAAGTGCAATTAAAAGCTAAATTAGTACAGAACATATGGCACAGTGTGTCAACACCAGGGCTGAAAAAAACAACCACTGGCTTGCTCTAGAAATTATCAATCAAAGCATCATAGGAGGGACTACAAATGAAAAACAAATTAAGACGAGAAAAAAGCCTGTTAGTGTATAGAATATTCTTGCGGGATATTTTGGCAGTCGTCCTGTCCTCTCATTGAAAAACAAGGCTGAACCCAACGGCCAACATTTATCCTAGACCAATTCCGAGGTCTTCCACATAAATTAACCCAGCCTCCCCCCCCCCCCCTAGGGTCAAGGGTCGTCAGCACACCTGAAGTCAGCCTTGCTGCTGCTGCCGCTGCCAGAGGTCTTCTTCAGATCCGTCTTGCTGAAGGAGAAGTGCGCCTGGCCCTTCTGGGGCGTGGACGGGTCCTCGGGCACAAACTCCACAATGTGGGGACTGTCCTCGTTGCGCCTGACGTAGCCCTTGCTGATGACGTGCATGACGCAGCCCAGCACGTCCGTGGTGGTGCAGCTGAAGCGCACGGCGCCAGGGAAACGGCCCGCCTCCTGCTTCTGGCACGTGTCCAACACCTGAGGAACGCCAGGACACAACAGGCACAACAGGTTGGTCGGTCGTTTCCAAACATGAAGACGCGGGCGCCTGGCGACGGCCCTACAAGGAAACCTCACCCGTTAAGTAAATGTACATGCATGTACTTCAACGCGCCACAAGTACGTTTACGGCAGCATTGATTTTAGAACCAGTCCCTATGGAAAAGCAGGGGTGACGTGTGAAAGGGGTAAGAAAACAAGTTTTACTTTGAACACCAGGTTGTCTATGTGCATCTCCTTCTCGGCCTTCATGATCTGGACGATGAGGCAGTAGATGAAGTTCCTCTTCCTCTCCAGCGAGCGGGCCGAGTCCTCGTCCACATTCAGGTACGTCTGCTTGGGCAGCAGGTAGCAGAAGCTGTGGCTGTCCTTGCCCTGGGTGAGAGCAGGATTCAACTTCAGAACTCCTGTGGTTGGAGAAGAAAAAAAACACATGCTCAATAAAAACCTCTTGGTTCCACCAATTATTCCTCCCAAAAATGGGGGCACAAAAGTCTTGTTCATGGATAGCTCACGCTTGAATAAAACACGCAAGTATTTATTTCGACAATCCCAAACACGTACCCTTTGAGGGGTCACTGTCGGGCCTGTCGTGGGTGAGGACGCCCTTCTCGGCGGTCAGGGGGGACAGGGCGTGGAGCAGGACGGTGGGCGACAGCCCCGTGGCCTGCAGCAGAGCCTCCACAGACACATCCTGAGCAACGCACAGGGACGTCACAAAGCCTGTCCGCTCTCATTTCACCACAGAACATGACGGAACGCACGTGTGTGTGTGTGTGTGTGTGTCCACCGACCGAGCGTCGGGTGTGTCAGGTTACCTCTTGGTGGTTGAACTGCAGCAGGATGTACATCTGCAGGGTGGACACGTAGATGGTACAGGGGCCGTATGTCATCTCTGCATGGCCCAGCCACGTCCACTGGAGACGCCGGGGCTTGGTGTGGGCCATTTCATACATGCACTGACCTGCACACAGACAGAGGATCACGTTTTGATCCTTTTCATGGGGAAAAAAAGAATACGGCCAGAAGAATACGAGAGAGGTAACTGCAACTGTACGGAAATGAAACGATGTTTGGGTGAATAAGGGGACTAACTGTTGGCATAGAAGTCGGTGAATTCCACCAGGTAGCTGCAGAGCTGCTGGGGGAGGTGCCTTCCGGGGTTGTCCAGGTAACAGGGGGAGGAGACGGCCCAGCAGCGGGGAGACAGAACGAGCACCTTGACCTCGCTCTCCTCGTCCGGCTCCGATGACTGATCCTCCATCATCTGCACGGCAGCCACGGGGACAGCGAGAGAGGGACAACAACAATTGACACAGCACATCGATAGCCATCAACACGCGAGGCTAATCCGCCGAAGGATACGAGTGCGTGACTCGTGTCGCTTGGGACCAGCTGGCTGGACAAAGACCCGAGCCAATGAGCTTGCAACGTTTGTCAACGTAAGCCGCCCCCCTTGGTCTCACCTCCTCGTCCGTGTCCTGCAGGGTCTTGTCCAGCTGCTGCAGGCGGTACAGGTGGAACTCCTGCTGGAGCTCCTCCGACTCACTCAGGTTCTTCAGCATCTGCTGGGGGAAGCGGTTGGGGAAGCAGGTGCCGATGTGCTCGATGACGGCATTTTCCAGCCACACCTTGGCCTGGCCCAGCAAGCGGTCCCCTAGGTAGTACCTGCGGAGGGAACGGGGCGGCAGCGACAAACGACCTTATCATGCATGTTCATTCCGTTTTCAATTTCCTTAGCGAAAGTAACCGTGGCGATTTTTTCCCCCTCGCAAACCTGTAGAAGTGCTCAAAAGTGTTGGCCAGTTCGAGGCCAGACAGAAAGAGCATGGGTTCCAGGAACTGCTGGAGCTTGTTGAGTGTCTCCACGTTGCCAGAGTCTACTCCGCTGTCCTGGATCATCAGGTCAATGTACTGGGCAAACCTCTCACTCACCTACAGAATGAGAGAAAGGGATTTGATTAACAAGGTATGTCAACTGGGAACATATCCCCTTTACAAATATCGGGGGGGGGGGGGGGGGGGGGGGGTAGGGGAAGTACTTAGGAGAAAGCCGTGAAAGATGCAACATTGTTGGTCCACAGCTTGTTTAGCCACTTACATGCATGGCAGTGAGGATGGAGAGCTGGAGGAGAGCGGCGGAGAAGCCGTGGCGGAGAGCCAGCGCAAAGGCCGTCTGCTGACCGAAGAGCTCCTCCATGGCGTTTTTAAGACGCAGGTACATGTTCCTGTACCGCTCCACAAAGTCTGGGAGGCTACACGTGGAGTCCAGGAACTTCTTTACCTGTGCAAATGATCAGACACAAGTAAAGAATGTTTTTGTCATTAATATTCTACCCATTTTGTTGCGATATGTTAATGATTTTATATTAAGGACATACTTACACACATGAAAAAAACAGTTGGAACAAAGCCAATGTGGGGCATTGTAGAATACATATATAGAGATTTTGTTTTTCCCCCAACAAGGAATCAGTTTGGTAGAAGAGAGGTACTCATAATGACTTACCTGGCGTTGCACCACACCCTGCCAACACAGTGCTATTCCTGCGATGCTGCTGGTGTTCTTCAGTTTGGGCTTGACCGATGAAGAGGAGGAGGAGGAAGAGGCGGCGGCCGCATCTTTGTTTTTGCCTTCTTTGCCATCTGAAAGACAACAAGCACCATCATCGAACCCTGCATCCCAAACAAAGCTCCGATAGTATTGTCAGGGTGATGAACAGAAACAGCAGCCAAAAAAAACTGAAAGAAAAAAAGAAATTAAAAACCTCCTGATATTATATGTGGAAAGGTCAAACAGGTGGGTTGCGTGTGCAGGAGAAAAAGCGCAATGCTCAGGTCATTAGTAGTACAACATGAGGATAAACACTGAGCTGAAGAAAAAAAAACACAAAAAAAGTACAATGCAGTACATCAGCCTCTAATTATTACTTACTCTTCAAATCTTTGCTTCGGTTGATACCTTCTGAAAACAAAAGACAGGCCTTAAAATGGAAGACGTAAGGTGGTGTCTACGATTGTCGTTAGCAAATTTCTAACTGAACTAAATAATATGACTCAGAATGTCCTTTTATGTACAACCGGGGATCTTACTAAAATCACTTTCTGTTTTACTATGGACGAACTGCAGCTAATTTATGTTGACTCAAGGCTCGAAGGCATGCCAATTACTAAGAGACACAGTACAGGTTTTCCCTGTTGTCTAAAACGCATGCCAGAATCAAGTTTACTTAACTAGTCAAGTTGACTTAACAGGGTGGTTACAGGATGTGACAGGGGACTCACTGGACTTGATGGGCGGCTTGAGCTCCTCCGTGTCCACCCGGCTGGTGTCCACGTGGACCAGCAGGTGGGTGAGGCGGCGGACCCGCGAGTTGAAGATGGCCGCCCGGCTCTTGCAGCGCCGGGCCGACTCGGCGTTGTCCAGGTACTCGCTGAGCAGCCAGGAGAGGGGGCTGACCGCCGTGGTTCCTGTTCAGCACATCAACACACAGCGGGGGAAGAGTCCATATGAGGAACAACACAGCTCCAACAAGACCTGGGGCGAGTCGAGTGTACGATAAGCGATGTATTGTTGACGCAAGGCGTGTGGAGGAGGTACGGATAAGGAGAGGTTTGCCGTACGGGTGGAGGTGATGCTCTGGACGATGGGGGTGATGAGCGCCTCCCAGCAGGTGCGGCCCAGAGCCTCGGCGGCCTCGGCGTCGGGCAGGAAGCGGTCGGCGAACATCTGCTCGTGTCGGAGAGCGCTGTTCAGTCTGTGGGGAGACGCGGCGGGTCAAGATATGAACACGCTTCCAGGCTCTGATCGTGCAGGCGGGCCAACGGTATTGGTCATATCTACGGGTGCATAGATGTGGTGTGGGCAGGGCTGTGGTAGAGTGGAAGTAGGGCTCTTACTTGTTGAAGAGTTGTAGTAGCTGGGCCTTGTCCCCCAGGATCTCCTGGCACCAGGTGTAGGCCTTGGTGGTGTAGAAGAGGTAGGTCCTGCAGCACAGCTGCTCTTTGAACACGGGCCAGAAGGTGGGTTTGGGACCCAGCACCTCGAAACCGTGGACCCGCGTGTCAATGCCACCCTGATGGAGAGAAACAGAGCTGTTAGGCAAACATTCGAGGACCGTTTAAAAAAAAAAAAAAAAAGGTACGCCCAATGTATGAAAAGGATACGTTTCGTTTTTCAGCTCAGTGTGCACTGTTTTGATATTCAAATGAATGTGGCTTGCCTGCTGACACCTCTTGACCCTGATCTGCACGATGGACCAGAAGCGACTCATGTTCTCCAGCAGCACAATACGACTGGCTGACGGAGGCACATTGACCTGCAACCACAAAAGATCCTGAGCTACTATCACAACCCAGACATGTATCGGATGAAACAAACAAAAAAAGACTCCAAACATACTGTGTTAAGCTCCGTATTGATGTTTGTGGGGTCGTCTCCACCCAGCACCACAATCCGTGCAGGCATGTAACTTGAGTCTTCGCTGGCCACAATCACCGCCAGTTGCCTGGGTCAAACAAGGACAGAACAAGGATTTTCATTATTCGTTCATAACCGTAACACATTATTTTTATGCTTCGAAAAACTAATGAGATGCATTTTATGATCAATCCACCTTTCTGCCTTAAAGGATAACAGCAAGACATTACAACCCAGTTAGAAAAGTTGTGCTTTAGTTTAAACCCATGCATGCATTCAAAGACAAGATCATTTGAAAATATATTTAGTTTATTATCTAGTTACGTTTTGGTTAGTTTAACCAAGAGTGAGGCCGGGACGTACCTAATAACCACCCCTTTGTGCATGTAGATGTTGATAAAATGGGAACCTGTGCAGCCATTGGACTCCCAGTAGGTTTTGGGGTTTTTGTCAGTGAGTTTGTTGGCTCGATGGTGATTCGAGGACACCTCCAGCTTCTCCCAGCATTTGTCCTCCTTGAGTTCCACACTGGACCCTGGAGGTTATCATCATGGTCAGATGATGCAAGAACAGTTTACAAGTCTAGTGATTACTTACAGTGAAGACAAGCAACAACTTCCTAAAAGCTTGAACAGACAACATGTTCAGAAACAGGAGAACTCTGAAGTTATTCTGTGCGTCGGTTAGAAGGGGCCTTACCTTGGCACAGATTTCGAAGGAACACATCAAAGAAAGGGATGTTGATTGGCTGGTGGCTGCGGCGGTGCTCTTCTATTTGGCCAAGGACCATCTGTTGAGGATTTAACCACACATAGGAAATATAATGCAAATATAGTGCATCAGTGGCATATCACTTTGGAATAGGTGGCACAAAACCACAACAATACTGCGTAACAGACAAGACAATAAGGAAATCTATATTATAGGTAAAAAAATATAAACGGAACCTGAATGCATCCAGCCAGGACGCTTGTGGTCATCTTCTTGTAGAGACTGGCGTACTTCTCACAGTCAATAATCAGGTCCCGTAGCTCTGTGACCATGAGCAGGTTGGTGCTGTGCTTGTCAAGGGCCTTGACCAGGGCATCTTTGGTCCCCAGGCGACACATCACCACGGCATAGTCTTTGTTCAGAGAAGCCAGACGGTAGAGGAATCGGATGAAAAGCTGCACAACCTGAAAGAAATGAGCCCTCGTTAGCCTGATCAGTGCTCCCTCAACTGTGACCCTGTGAGAATATTTACTCTGCTACTATAGTGGAGATTCTCCTCTACCTCCCGGTCGTTGATGAAGGCTGTCATCGAGGACAGACAAGGCTCAATACTCTCATGCCACGGAAGCAGATCTTCTTGGTAGTTGTCCAAGAACTTATTCAGTATCCTAGATAAAGAAAGATGGCCCATGATAGACAACAAATGAACCCTCAAAAACAAACAAACCCGACATATTCTCCTATCTTTCAGAGCCGGTAGCTACCTGAGGATGGAGAGTTGGGCAGCGCGGTCGGCACGGTGCTGGTCCATGAGGCGGACCAGATCCTGGTAGGTGTCCCTGCTGCGGGTCACCTGGTTGCGCTCCTCCTCCAGCTGCGACGTGCAGTCACACAGCAGCTGCTCCAGCGTCAGGATCACCTCCTTGGTGGCCGTCATCTCCTTCAGGCTCACCACCAGCATCTTCAGCTCCGTGTCCTTGAAGTCGAGCTCCTCCTTGGACTCTGGAACAGCAGAAATGGAAGGTGGAATCAAGAACGACTTTCTTTGCCCGAACCAGCATCGGCAGAACTGAAGGAGAGGACAGTGTCCGACCTTTCTTCTCCAGCTTGTGGACCATGGAGATGTGGTTGAGAGCAATGATGGCCAGCATGGTCTCTGGCCGCGGGGCTGACAGGCACTTCTTGAGCACGGTGCTGACGTCGCAGGCCACAAGCTGCTCAGCCAAGCTTTTGTGACTCGAGATCAGCATAATGATCACCAACAGACCGTTCCTCACCGAGAACATACACCTAAGGGCAGACAGAGACGCTTTTCTTTTAGGGATAGAATCCTTCCCAGATGTTCACACCTTCAACATCTATTCATGAATGTTTTCCTTTCAAAAGAGTTGGTTTTGTTTTCAAATTGTTACAATGTATTCTTTACTGAAGTGAATAAATGGTTCGGGTTGGGCCGAACGTTCCCCTTTGAGGATGGAGGTGGTCAGGCTAAATACCCTGGCGTGTTGAGCATCAGTTCGATGGCGGCGGGGATGGCACCCAGCAGTCCCTTGGAACCCTGCGGTGTTGCCGAGCCGATGCTAGCGAAGATCTCCAGCATCATCTGGGTTCCAGACTCGGAGAGCGGCACGCAGCTACCCATGCTACTCAAGTCATGCTTACTGGCACCTGTGATGACCTTCAGAGTCTGGAGAAAGTAAAGGGGGGGGAGGGGGGGGGTGTTCAGGGTGGATTCAATTAACATCCTGACCTGAAGACGACATGCAAGGTCCTGAACGCAATGGGCTTATCTCTCTGGGAACAGGAACATTCGGAAATCGAAAGGAAACTTTAGATTGTGATTGAAGGCAAGACTCACCGCCAGGGCGACTTGCTGGACCTGTGTGACGGTGGGGTGCTCCTGCATGCAGGACAGGATGGCTTTGATGCCCCCTTCCGTGGCAAAGGACACTCTCCACTCATACTTGAGCATGAGGGCACGGGTTAGTCGCAGGCTGCTGACCACGATTTCCTTGGGCTGACCGCTCAGCATCTCCACGAGCAATTTCAGGACTTTGTCCCTGAGGTGGAGGAGATTCACATTACATTTCCCATGTTATTCTAACACCATAGTCACTTGTGATGGCATTTTTTGATATAGTTACTAAGAATGTATTTTTAATAGACTGAGGTTGTGTTTAAACAAATGGATGTTGCAGTTGGTCTTAAGGTATTTATGGTGTTGGTTTATGATGCCTGATTGAGAAGCTAGGGGCACGGAGGTTGGGGGATGTTTGAGTTCTGTGGCCTAAAGGGAGATGGGTAGATGGATCAGTTGATCTAGCAGCCCTGACCTTTTGGCCGAGGAGATTGTGTCCTGTGTCCTGTTTGTGTTTCATTAAGGGTATCTTTACTGTCCTCATTTAGAGAAAGAGCCGTGACATCAAAAGACTTTGGTCACTTGACCTGGGGGGTTATATTGTCTTAACTGTCACTGACCAGTGTTAGCCAATCACAGAGACCACTGCATTGATGAATTGAACATTTATTAGGGGATCTGTTTTAAGTGTATAAAAGCACAAGCTTTATGATTGTTCTTTATCACTCTGGCGAACGAACTGTGGTTAGCACGTCCTTCGTTATGACTGATCAGCAAAGCTTTGTTTAATATTACGTAATTGTATAATCTAAATAAATTGTAATAAACCCACATCTCGACTACTTACATCTACACAGTGCCACTTGAATTTCCACCTTTACACACTTTAAACCAAAACGTTAACATAAAAAAAAAAAAAAAAAAAAAAGAAGTGGAACGAGGAACTGTTGAATTCATGGGGAAAAGTCTCACCGGATGGTCTGGGCGTCGGCCCTGAGGCCACCTCTCTCCTGAGGCCCTTCCTCCTCCAGGACCTTGACGATAAATTTCATGCCAGCCAGCTGCTGACCTGGTTCGGAGCCACCCTTCTTCATGATGTCCACCACCTCGCCCAGTTTCTCCAGGGCTGTCTTCTTACCTTGCACCTTAGGGTTGTTGAACACTGCAAAGGGATGGGGGGGAAATGGGGTTAGGACGAAATTAGGTTGGGTGACCCAACACAAAGAAATGCAGTTGTGTGATCATATTGCCCTTTCACACATACACACACACACACCTTTCATCTTCTCCTCCAGGTCTTCAGGGTACTTGGTCTCATCGTCGGGCAGCTCACTCTCTGTGTCGTAGCTGGCGAAGCCCGAGTCTGCAGGGATCTCCTTCTTGGGCTTCTTAGACACAGAGCCCATGGCTGAGGAGGAAGAGGATGAAGAGGACGAGACGCTGGTGGAAGAGGAAGATGAAGTGCCCTGCCCTCCCAGGCCCGAGGAGCCATTGACCAGCATCTCTTCGTCCTCCAGCTCTCCCCCTCCTCTGCGCCGGTAATACTTGGAGAAGGTGTGGGAGCACAGCAAATCCCCCAGGCAGGAGGCCTGCAGGGTCTGCTTTAGGTAGAGGAGCAGCTTCTTAGCCACCTCGCCTGGCACCAGCAGCTGAATGAGAGTAACTTCATCCAGGTCTGATATCTGGGTCAGGAAGACAGGAGGTGAGAGACAAAGTGGAGAAGGACGGGAGGTTAGGGTGAGGGGTAAGTCAAAATCAATCCAAGTGTATTCCATAAAAGAGTAAGAACAATGTAAAAAAAAAAAAATACAAAAAATGCAAGGGCAGCATGGTGTAAGAGGAAGAGGCAGGTATCGATGCCTCAGAACAGATCTAATACAGTACCTCCCTACCGGTGTTTCTTGTACCTACATACCGACACAATAAAGTACCTACGGCTACTTTCTTGAGGGTCGGTGTATAAAATAAGACAGTACTTGCCTGGTCGTCCAGATTCTGGCGCAGGATGTTGTTGACTTCCTGCTGCTGCTTTGGTTCCAGCTTCTTGATGAAGAATAACACTTCCCACCACTCAGCCCGGCTGAGGCAGGTCCTGTCTACCTGCAGCCCCTCAGCCAAGTAAGGCAGCGAATACAGCCCGCCAGGAGGTTTGGAGAAGAACGTCTGGCTCACTGCACAGAAGGAGCAACATGGCCAAATGGTCAAAGTAAGTGAAAAGCTCGATTAAACTTGAACAACATAGACTCAAACTCCTTAAGGTGCATCGGAACCATGTATTTTTCAGACAGTCAAGGTTTTGTTACAAAAAAACTTTACATAAATAGATCAGTTTCCAGGGAAATGCTGTTTTTCCATTGTCCCATAGACGCAATCCAGTCAATCGATAAAAATATATCTCAAAATCAGGGTCATTTTAAATTAAATATTGACACCCACTTGAAAGGTCAAAGTTCACATCCAAATATGTTGGCTTTAAAGGGATATCGACTACAACATTTGCTTTTGCAATGCAGCCACACACACCAGAACCACTGTACACAACAACCTTTATACAGCCATGTTTAACAAAAGAAATACCAAAACGACTGTGAGGATTCCACCCCAATTCCTGTTTTGTGCAGCAGGCAGAATTTGAAATGTAATTGATTTTGCTGCAGTTGTGTTGATGTCCTCGCTGTCTCAACGTACCCGTGGTGAGCTTGAGGGTCTCGGTCAGGGAGGAGGCCTTCTCCTGGGTCTCCTTCTCAGCCTGGCCACTGGTACCACTGCCCAGGATCTCCACCATGTGCCAGTGCACCCAGTAGGTTCTCGACAGAGAGTTCCAGTACACCTGCAGCAGCAGTGACAAACACAGCAGTCGTAAACGGATATTATCCCATTACGTGACCTCTGACAACATGGGTTCCACAAAGTTTCCACGAATCCCATCACTTTCGCATAAATGCATTTGTGGTGAACAATGGAGAAATAATCCGAAAGTCATTCAAACAGACGATGACCAATAGCCATAACCGCATTTCCCAGAATCCTCAACAATCTAATCATACATGAAAGCTTGGCACAGAGCCACAAAGACGGTACACATCTGATCCGTCAACGGTCATTTGAAGCCAGAAGTGAAAGTGAAACGTACAAGGCAACGGGCATAGCACACATACTCTCTATATAGCACGCCATCTAGAAATAAGCATTACCACCCCCACACTCATGTCTGCCATGGAACTGTCAAGTCTGTAGTTTCCTACCTGTACCGGCGGAGATCCATCGTTGCTATAGCGGAAGTCTCCCTCGTCTCCGGCGCTGACCTCTTCGTAGTCCTCCAGCATGCGGACCAGCATGCCACTCTTCAGGTTGTCCTGCACGTACTCCACGTAGGCCGAGCGGCTGGCGAAGTCCGTGCGCGTCTTGAAGCCGTTGCCCGTCTTCTTCTTGGGAGGCGTGGCAACCACGGCGGCGGCGGAAGAGATGGCGGTGATGGACGAGGCGGAGAAGCGAGGCTGGAAGATGGAGCGCAGCATGCGGCGCGGCGGCTCGTCCTCCTGCTCCTCCCCGCAGGCCCCACCCTGGGCCGGGCCCTCGGCGAAGTGGGGCACCTGCCGGTTGCGGTCCCAACCCATGACCCGCACCAGCTCGGATATCAGGTTCGCCATGGCCATCGTGAACTCAAATTCCCGCTGCACCCGCAGCTGCTCTGTCTGGTGGCTGCTGGAGGAGGAGGGGCCGGCGTCCTGCCGCTCCGCACTGGACTCCACGCCTGCAGTGTTGAGCTTGTCCATGAGGGATGTGACACATAGGTAGCGCTTCACCAGGGAAAACAGCAGCTTCCCTGGGATCTGAAGAACGGAGAAAAATGATTTTTAAAACCTGTAGGAGCACTAGCTAGTTGTCGTACTATTAGTCAACTAAAAAAAGGTTAGCGGGACCAATACACTTGGCTAATACAACCGGTAAACTGGCAAAACCGACAACACATCATGCTTGGCTGGTGGACTACCTGGGGAAGGTGGATCCCTTCAAAGGAGATGCCGTGCTCCTCAGAGGACGTGGTTTCTGCAAACAGCTCCAGAAGAGTGTAGCGATTGTCAAAGTCCATGTGCTGCTCGATGCCGTCTTGCTGGCTTAGCGACAGCAGCACGTAAGCACGACTTCCTGTGGGCAGAGTGAGAGAAACATGCAGTTTCAAATGAATGCCAAGTGTGTGTAGCTATGGGGTTGGAGCATTAGATGGCAGATCAAGACATTGAGAAATCAGCCAGTTGAACTCGTCACAACTTTATAATCCATAGTTGACTGGAACCAGAACATGGCCTTATGTGTACTCATCAATGACAGAGTAACAAGAACAAGATCAAGCTGGAAAATTTCAGGTTCCATGTGAACAGTCTTTGCCCTTCCTAGGTAGGCCATTTCTGAAGTCCAGAAGGTTGATGAACCTTGCAGAAAGGCAAAGTAGGAAAGGCAGCGGACTCCATCTACTCCACAATCTAACTCCCTTTCCCAAGAGGACAACTTTCATCTAATGACGAAACCGGGAACTTTGCACAGTAGTATGTTAACCCTGTCTTGTGATTCCTCATTGATAAATTCAGCTAACAATCCAAGCAGGAAAACACAGTGAGTGTCACTTTGGAGGATGTGGTTTCTCCACAAGGGAAAGGGAAGAGAACTCTTGAAGAAAACCATGGAGAATACTCGACAGCTCAAGGACACTAGATCAGACGCAATACCCTATCATACTGTCAGACAAACCAAGAGAAAATGCACCACATAAGGCATTTAGAGGTTCAGGAAAAAGGCATTATGTCATTTTTCCTTATGCATTACAGCCAATGCAAATGAGCAAGACTTTATTATTTCCAAACACTGTCCAAACAGGGGGAGCATCACTGGAATCTCGAAGCCTTATAGCTAAAAGGTCATACAGATAACATTAGGCCCTTACACCACACAGTTAGCTAGACTATTGCACTATGAAAGCAGGGGTGATACCTTCATTTATTGCAGTACCTCAGAATCCATTTAGCTGTCACTATGCAAACACTTAACACAAGCCAGGTAGGCCCATGTATCACCTACATACTCATCCTGATGTTCTTAGTGTTAAGTTGGAAGGAAACACTCTGGAGAGTAAGAGGGCAGGGGAACACCACTCGAATAGTTCATGTATCACCAACACACCAAGTCAGGACTTAGGAATCAAGAGTGCCTCACATATTACAGACGACGACAATCCCTTCAACCACTTGCGTTAGTAAGTCTGTATGCTCAAATATAGTTAAAGAAAAAGCGCTTAAAATCGATCAAAATCTGCTGTACCTGCATCGTGCGAGGCCAGGGCCCGGAGCATCTTCCCAGCACTGCGACGCGTCTGTCGCTCCTTGTTGCAGAGCAGCTCCATGAGCAGGTCCAGGGCTCCCGTCTCCTTGAAAACCCCCACCAGGGAGCCGATGCTGGCGTAGGCACTGAGCACGTGGATGGTGTGCGTGATGCTGATGGCAAAGTCGCTCTTCTTGGCCATTTGTTTGCGAGCCCTGCAGACGAGATTCTTCACGTCGTCTTTCATGTCAGAGAGCTCCACCTCGTCGAAAGTGACATCCGTGGGGAACTGTCCGCTGGGCCTCTCCTCTTCCTCCAGGAGGGTCCGCTTGGCATCGGCCTTGCGCTTGCCCAGCAGCGACGGGCAGTTGGCATACACGTCTTCAGTGGACATCCACATCAGGATGTTCTCGGTCTTGCTCTCGCCTGAGTTTGAGCCACCGGAGCCACCCACGCCAGAGCTGCTCCCCCCTCCCCCACCGGCTTCGTTGGTGCCTCCACTGGAGCCACTGCCATCATCTATAGCCTGCAGACACCAGCGAATCAGGTACTCTGTTAGACCTTCATGAGTTCGCCGCTGTCTGATCAGCTCCTCCGGGTAGGCCTGCTGCTTCGGCCCCAGCTGGACAACCAGGTTCCCATTGCGCCGTTCACGCACCATGGTACCTGGGACAAACATTTTTTAACCTTGAGTAATTCAACATCAGACACCTGGTGATAATTAACTTTTTAAGTAGATTATGTGAAACCTGCTTCACTTGCAAGCTCAATCTACCCAATTGGAACCCTCATTACGATCGAAATTACCAGATAAAACAATGCAAACTTTTGTGTGACAATGTACCATCTCCACGCCAGGCTAATATAGAAAATTAATTTGTGAAAGTTAAGTAAATCTATGCCTTTAAACAATACCAAACAGCCTAATTTCAAATACAGCTTTTCTCTAAGAATCTGTCATCAGCAAAGCCAACCCACAGTTTTGTAAACTGTTATGTTCAACAATCCTTTCCTCTTTTTTTGAATGGTAACTAGCTTACCAGTTGCTTAATGTGTTTTTTTGCTGAGGTCCTCAAGTTTGTAGCTAACGGTGACGGAAACGAGATGGCTCATGAACGTAAGCTAGCTAGCGAGCGTGGCTAAGACATCCTTTTAAAGTAACTACAATTGTTAATACGTTCCCTAATTTACAGCCCAAGGCCATTTCCTGTATTTAGACTATCTAATGAGCTACCAGAAGTATGCAGTGCAAACCATATGGGCTGAGATCACGTTTTTGTCTTACTTTAGAGATAATAAACTTATTGCTAACTTGGCTAGCTATCGAATTATGCGAAATCTTAAATTTGATCAACTTAGAGCTATTTAAGTTCGAAAGAGAATGAAAACAACCGTCTCATTTACAATGTCAAAATACCCGTCACAGTGCACACAAACTATTTGGAATCTGTCTATTCATTGCTGGATTTGAGAGTTTGCGACTTCTTCGCTACTTTTTAACAGAATGACAATGATCCGTAATAACTGAGCGAATTAATAGCTAAAATATCTCAATTTAAATCACTGAGGCAGTGGGGCGTAATTTTGCCAACAATTGGTAAACGTGGAACGCTGCATGATGAGGTAGGCGTTTCTAAACTCACAGCTTTTGTAATTTGTACAATCCATGGCTTGCCAGTTAAGTTTCATACTATTAAATCAGCTATTAGCAATAACAACATTGGGCGCGTCAGCCCTTGAGAAACCCTTACCTACCGATAACATGTTTCTAGCTAGCCTACTTATTTTAAGCGAACTGACTAGTCACCATCCCCGATAGGGCCTGTCCTTGGAAGCCGAGGAGCGGAACAGTGACTGAGTGGAACTTACTAGCTAGCTATAGCATAGCTAACGGCTAGCTATAATAATAAGTAGCTAACTTGCTAATTTGCTGGCTAGCTACTGTAACGTATTACCTGGCATTAGCTAACAGGCTATGCTATGGAAACTGAAACAGTGCGGCCTAAAAACATCAGCATTACGGAATATCACATAGAAAAGGGAAAGCGAGCCGCATTACTTGAAATGTCACAGGGCTTCCCCTTCCTCTCTAATTTCTCCCTCCTCAGTCGATGGAGCTTTCTTCTCCGTTGTAATGTATCGTTTCCCAGCCTGCCTGATATTTTTCGCCAACGTTCGGTACTGTTGAGTGCGCACGATGACAGGTAACAGCAGGAATTTTGGTTTCTTCTTCTGCCATGTGGTGACGTAGTTTCCCAAATGTTTACTGCCACCAACCGGACAGGGTCTTCACTACAAATGCACCCAAAACAGAATTTTGTCACAAGAGTAGGCCTAGTATAGCGTCCTAATGGGCTATAAATGGACCGATTCCAAATTAATCTCAGTTTGAAAAAGTATTGCATTAAAAAATTCTTTACTTTCTTTTGTGATTCTGTTCTGCATATTTTATGTGTTTCAATTCAGTGGCGTGATTTCGAAATAGACTGTCTATGCAATTAAATGGAAACAGATACATAGACCTAACTTAAATGGTCACAAAAGGTTTCCTTATGTATTGGCCAATGCTGAAAGAGGCTACATTACTGTCAGATGTGCCTACATTAGACCAAAGGTGTTACCTCCCTTTAGAAAGTGTGTACAATTACAATTAGCCTACTCTTGTTTTTTTTTCCTGAACTAGAATTACACGAGCATTGTCGGCCTGAACTACTTCAGTCACATCAGCCTGACTGCTACACCCGAGGGCAGTATTGCATTATTCAAAAAGGGAAGCCACGGTACTCTTACTATTGTATCGTCAGCTATTTGGTGTGTAGACTATGTGTTCAGAATAGTTTATTGTACAGGTACGTTACCATAGCAAGAACAACTGATATTTTTACGAAATGTTGTTGCCTACTTGAATTTGTATTTGAACTTCATATTAACTTACAGATTCATGTCACTGTTCAGACCAAGGATCCATAACACTGTGTTCACATTTTGTGCCATTCATTCCCGTACAGACTACTTAGCCTAACCTATTTAGAAACGTGTCAAACCAAAATGTTATATGCACAGTAGTATATGTTATATACCCAGCAAAATAACACTTTGTTGTGATCAAAGTGTTAATTATCATGGATACTTACATGAATCAACACAGACAATTGCCGTTACTCGTGTTTTTGAATTGCATTCAAGACTAACTCAACCCGTGCTTTAGGACCATGGGGATGTCTACTTTATGTGACGCTACTTCATCGCTACTGCACTCTACACTCCCCAGCTACATGTGACACTATCACTCAGCGGCGCTGCTGCATTCCACAAATCGGATCCACTGGTCGGTGTCCTGAATAGGCTTTATGGTTTTCTTAAATTGTTTCACATCACATGAACGGGCAAAAATGCACACAATTCCAGAAACGGAGCACATAACCACCCTCCAAACTAATTGTTTCCCTCCTTCTCCAACCAGCAAAAGTGGAAGAAAATAGCTCATAGCCTACACAGGACACTTGAGAATTCAGTCCAATAGTTTTTTTTTGTAGACAAGGCAGAGTAAAGGATCTAAAGAGGATACAGATTTCTAACGCGAAGGAAGTAGGCTACCGGTAAATGATTGGTACCTGCATGTGTCCGCTGATGTTTTGCACGGGGTCTACACCGCAGAACGCTCTTTCACCTTGGAAGGTAAGTGTTGCCAGTCAGATCACGAACTCGTAGCCTAAGTAAGGCTACAGCAAGAAATTATTGCACCAATATTAAATCAAGAAGGCTACACGAACATCGCGATGAGTTTATGGTCGATGAGTCTATGAGTTTGACATGCAAAGAATCCAGAACAATCATATAGTGTACTCTGTGGATGGGAAAATTTTATTTTTAATATACATTCACAATGACAGGGGACTGCGGAGATCACAACCGTTTCATCCACTTTCACAAGAAGGTTGACTGAAGACTGCATAACATATTGAGGTTTTTGGAATTGAAACTTCTAACTGAGACTTGAATCTTCTAAAACATATAATTGAAATGTCTTTACAAAAAATATATGTGGTGGTGCAAGAGGAACGTGTATAACGGTTATCTCTACATAATTTTTTGATAAATAATGATTGTGAGTGGCGGGGGTCAGCACCACGGACAGCAACAGCACCCTGTTTTTCCTTTTCTTTTATTATGATCTTGTCTGGATCACATTTTTGTGTCCAGAAAGTATTCGTCAACGAGCAGGGACACACAGATTAACCCTTATATCTTGTTTACGTATTTATGTATTTCATGTAGCTTGTTTTACTGGGAAAACATTTCACTCGTGTTTGTAAGGCAAAAGTTACAATTGATCAGTTGTTAGGTAGCCCTTTTTACCTCCAAATTAAATTGTTCTGCCATGAAAGACAAGAGAAAACATAATGACAATGCAATGGAATAATCTGTGCCTATTCCGTACAGAACGAGCACTCTCGAGATCTCTATTCTTCTCCAGCTGACAAGCCACCATTTGTCATTTGATTATGAAAATATATATCCCATGGGCTTTTGTATTGATAACAGGACAGTCACTTCACAATTGCTATTTAGCCTTTAACATTAAAGAGTTGTCAAAGGATGTTCTTACACTAGTTATGTACTCAAATGCTTATGCGAGCTCAGTATTAAATTAAGCCTTATACTTAATTTAACACTGCAATATACTACAAATACTTAACGCTTGGCAGAGTTGATGTTTTCGAACTGTCATCTGTGCCATTACATCTTCATAGAAATGACAGAGGTTAATTGACAAAACACACCTCTCCATTAAAAAAAAAATTCTAACCTGACCTTGCCCACAAACGATCTGAATTTACCAAACAAATTGCTAGTCAGTGCTCTGACAACTAATTGACAAAAAAAGGTAGAAAATATGGTACACAGAGACAGACACTGTGTTTTTATTATCTATTTTTTGGGCATGAATCTGAAAACATGGAGCACTGGTGAGGGCTTTGTGTTTATGCCGCTTTTGAAGGGAAAACAATGCAAAGTCCCTCTTTAACCATTTTAAATCTGACCTCCCACAGGAGAGTGAAGCCTGCCATCCTATGCCTTCTCAAAGGCCCCTATGAGAAAGGCCTCTAACGAGGAGGGGATTTTCTCAGACAATCCAGCTCTTTTAGCAGAGGATGGAGGGTACACAGGCCGAGGCTCTGGGGTCCACCCAGGCTGAAGAGGCTGAGTCCCTCACCCCAGGGAAGACATCACCAACCGGGGAAAGGGAGGCAGGACCCTGCAAGCGCAATGGACTCATCAACACCCACAGCCTGATGGTGGAGACGAAGGAGGGACTGATGTCTGTCTACTCTGCCCCTAATTACCAAGGCCACGTGGTGGTCAACCTCTCCCCCCAGCAGGAGCAGAATGGGAGCGGAGGAGGACGGGGTCCACCACAGTTGCTCAATCCCAGCGCTCTGCCCCAGAGCATGGACCCCCGCTTCAGACCTAACCTCATCCTGTACTCTGAGAACATGCTGCGGGCCTGGGGAGAGGGTGGGGACTGCTGCGAGACTACCTTCATTGAGGACCTGGCCTCCGGCTCCTCCTCTGCCTCGGTTCCCAAGGACGCTCTTTTTGCAGACGGGAAGTTCCTGGATCTTTCTGTGGAGGAGGCCAAGATACACACCCTGTCATATGACATAGACGACGATGATGAGTTCCAGGAGCTGGAGGTAAGATTATACAGTTGGGGATTATTCTTTATAATTGATGTATAAGACTGGGTTTGCATCTGTATAGTTCTAATTGTATGCATTGCACTTTGACCTAAATCGAAGCAAACCAGATGATATGACTATTTGTGAATTCAAACTACTGTATATCTTAGTTCAATGTTTTTTGCTTAAAATCTCTTTAGTGAACAGGAGAAAATATCACACTGTTTGAGCTGGGCTATCAGACCCTTCTAAAGCTGGCTCCACAAAAGGAAATGCTCTGTACAGAAAACCGAGAGGCCGGGAGAGTAGAGATAGCACAGGGGAGAGATAGAGGTTTGTTTTTATTCTGGGGTAAAATAGCCGAATGAAGAGTAGAGGAGAGCAGAATAGAGGGCAAGGAAATGAAAGGAGATGCTACAGGAAGAAAATGGAAAAACAGTTGAAAAGAAAGGGACAGTCTGGACGATTGGTTCCCTGTAGTGCTCAACTGCCTCCTCCACCTGCTCTGATAGAGCTACACGGCCCATGCATACCCCTCCTCAGGAGGGCTCGGGTCTGGCCCAGGGGTACAGAGAGGTTCTTTATGGGGCCAGGTGGTGCCATGTGGGGGGTGTTTCACCAGCATATCTCCCTGGATCTATCTACCAGATGACCTTCAATTCTTACTTCATTAGGCACTCAATGTGATCTACTCACATCTCTAATATAAACAATAGTAAGGTTCGCTCCGTGTGGTTGTCATGGATATTGTGGGTGTTTGATCCAGGAGTGGCAATGTATTGTGTATTTACCAGACTTGTATTACTCAGGTAAGTTAATAACAGACAGTATGACCATCATATTAGTTACAGCTATGTACGAGAACGTGAGGGTGTTTTCTTATTTTCTTCTTAGATTTTGCTAACAATGTAATATAATCTGAACTACCAGAGAATAATCCCTGTGCAACAAATACTCCCACCCCTGAGAATAATTAGCTACACTAGGCTGACATATCGAAAGATAACATGATTCCCTTTTGTAGATCTAACAGAGCTGTCCGTATGAATATACTTCACCTGTGGAAGATGACATTTTTTTATAATAAACTAAACATTACTTAAAATAATTGCACCATTATTACTTCTATCACAATTATCTTTTCTGGGTATTCCTACATTTTGAAACAAAATAGCCAAATAGCTGTGTTTTGAAATCCAACCTATTGGGGTCTTGACATCTTGATTTAACTATACCGAGAAATGTCTAATTCTGTTTCAGAATCACAGTCCAATTTAGGCACTGTGTGAAATAAGATTAGAGATTTATGTATTCCTCATCTTGCTTCCAAGCCATTGGAAGTTAAGTAGCTGGTGGGTTGAAGTTGTGCAATGATTTGTTGAGTTCCTTCATGATATGATATGTGGTGGGGGGGATAGACTGAGAGAAAGAGTGATGTAGAAGAAGGTCTGTTTTTATTGTCCATCTGGCTATAGAGATAAAGTTTAGAGGGAAAACAAAAGAGAGGGGGGAGAGAAAAAGAGAGAGCTCCTCATCATTGTCCAGCTGGGAATGGAGAGGAAGAAAGAGAAAGCGAGAGATGGAGGGAAAGTGAGAAGGAAGGGATTGTGGCTCATCATTCTCCAGCTGGAATGATTTCTTTTGGACCTTTATTGGCCTCAACATATGTACTGGGCATTCTTGACTGTTAGAGAGCCCAGCTGTGCAAGCTGTCGGTGCCTTTTCTTAACCTATGAGAAGGGAAAAAAAACTTGAGCCATCTGTACTATGTAACAACCAGGAGGTTCTGTGTAATATCAACGATCACACCTTTTAACTCACTTACCTTCAGGCCATTTCGAGTGAATGTGAAGAGTTGTACATGTCTAGGAACCCTTCATTGTTTACTTTTCACCGCTTGTCCCTCTTGAACATCCTCAGTGTGTCTTTGCTTTTTATAGAGTGACTACTCGAGCGACTCGGAAAGTGAGGACAACTTCCTCCTGATGCCGCCCAGGGACCACCTTGGCCTGAGTGTCTTCTCCATGCTCTGCTGCTTCTGGCCCCTGGGGATCGCTGCCTTTTACCTGTCTCATGAGGTGAGCGAAACTGCTCTGGGTCACTGGGTCACACCATACTCACATCAGGGTCACAGTGTAAGGGTATTCAGGTTACATAAGCTAACTGAGACTGGGAAAAACATATAAATGTAAAATTGTACATAATACAAGTATTTGGGGAAAAGAAAGGACAGAAAGAACATGGCATATCCTTTATTCATTCATGTTGCTTGGAGAGAACAAGCAACTCTTTGGGCTCAATACGCATGGCCATAGCTGCGACAAAGAGCCACAAACCAGTTATCTTAGATACAAAGATTTAAATTGAAAAGCATCTCGATATTTCTTTATCGTTACTGTGTGTCTGACACAGGAGAAGTGTGCCTTTGTTAGTTGTTATTTATGAGCTAAATTCCACATTCCAGTGTAGCATTTTAGAAAATAGGACAACTCTCAGATGAGTCCCAGTAGGCTGCCCCCTGGTAGGTAGAGAACAGTAAAGGTGAGATCTGCATGAGCACCAGCTTTTAGCAGCTCACATCACAGGTCATCCATGGCAGCTTTGAGAGTGATAGAAGCCTTCAGGAAAAAATATGAAAACCAAAAGGCAGTGAAATCGAGGCAAGGGTGGATGTGTTTAGAATTTGAAACTGTGTTGCCGAGCAAAGTCGAATTTTTCTCAAAAGACTTTTGCCTCTTGACAGTTATAGTATTTTGCAATGTGGCCATGAGATTGGATTCTTATCAATTTCAGTGAAGCGTTCATGAGGGATTCTGGCATGCATTTCAGTTAAAAAAACAACATATTGAAACTCACAACATCATATCCTGATTGTTGTTATGCAAGTTATTTTTTACCACTTCAAAGTGTCTTTACACCAGTAAATTGAACTCAGATAGCTTCAGGCTTGATTATGATTTTTGACAGGTGTTTTCCCCCTTATTTCTGTATATCCCAATGATACTGTCTCTCAGTCCAAGCCTCAGCTTTCTTCATGGGAGCGATTTCAACAGCAGCTGTCTACCCACTCTGCGCCACTGTAGACTGTCTGCATGTCACGACTACACACATACATCTCGCTCTCTCCCTCTCTCCCTCTCTCCCTCTCTTATTCTCCATCTTTATAAAACTCTGCTTGGTTGGCATGGGCAACACAGCCTACGCTAAAATCAATTCCCCAAAAATCCAACTACAAAGCCGCCATGGAGAGGAAGAAAAACATGTCGCAGGCTTGGAATTAGAACAACAGAAACCCACATTGTCATCGTGGGAGGTTTTGGAGAAGCTTCAAGCTACTGATAAGCTATTCAGTGAGGCTATTCAAAGATTTTGCAATCCCCTGGGAAGCTCCGTATCACATTGAATTAGTAATCGTGCATTAGATAAAACACCTTTTAATATCTCATCTGGACAAAGCCACAACTAAAAAATCCCATAAAATACCTCAAAACTAATATTTGGCTGATACAAACAATTGCTAAACCCTGTTAGTTGACTCATATGTAAAAACGTGTCAGAGATTAACGAAATATGACATAAGAATTTAAAATGTGTGACTATAATGGTGGAGCGATAACACACTCAAGATAGATTACTTACCACAATCAAAACAGACTACAGTATATGTTTTTCTCTGATACAGTACGGTATATCTGTATTCATGTGCATGCTAAAGATAACCCAACACACCCACACAACATGTGCTGCTTAATATGTTCCCTGTCAGCAGCTCCCTCCAGGGTTTGTATTTCAGACATGAATCACCAAAGGCACTTTAATCAATCAGGTACTGGCTGCTTTTGGACTTGTTGAGATTTGCTTCACACTCTCCAGGCTTAGCAGAAAGCATCAACACAGTCTTAATACAGGAATTGTTCTACAGTTCGGCACTTTGGTTTCTGCATATATAGAGTGACTTTAAAGGCCACAGACATTTTAATTGGTTCCCTTTTACCTTTTGTACTGCTCAGGACTCCAATTAATTTCCTCCTTTGAGGAGGAACCAAGCAATCAATACAGCTCAGTGGGGGTGACAGGGGGTAGGATAAAAAGCGTGACAAATCTAGATTTCACAAGCTAGATTGCAAGGGACCCCCCCATCCTCTATTGGATAAACAATCTATCAGCTTCAAAGTTGCTGGGTGAATCGTGAATCTGTGAACCTACCAGATACACTTTTGTTTCCTTCATAGAGTAAGTTTGCAGTTTCTCTGTTTTTTTCACAGGGTTATTCACTTTGACCCAATAAGCTTTCCAGCCCGACCTTGTAACCTTTATCATGATGGGCGGTCGTGGCTCAGGGGGTAGATAAGGTCAAACGCTAATCGCAAGGTTGGTGATTCGATCCCTAACTCCTCCTGGTGTGAATGGGTGAATGAGAGGCAAAAAATGAAAAGCGCATTTAGCGCCTCTAAGGTAGAAAAGCGGTATATAAATGCAGTCCATCTTCTCCACCATTATTCTCCATCTGAATGGTATTGCATTGTCACTACCCAAAAAGACAGAGCACAAGGATTAGCTCCATGCATCCTTTCAAAACTCCAGTCCCTGCACCTCCTCTCAAAGAAAAGGCATAGAGATGTCCTGAATTGACCTTCAGTCTGGATAGCAAAATATCTCAGCAGAGTCCTATTCCTTGAGTCCCGCTCCTGGAGGCAGAACAGTGGATGATCACTACTCTCTGAGGACCCTGTAGTCCCATGCCTCAGTGAAGCAGCTTTATTAGTCATGCATAATGCATCCACTACTGTACTACTCATCTTTTACAAGACCCAGGAAGAACCAATAGAGATTATATTGTGACATTCATATGCAAGCTGTAGTATGTCTCAAATGAGGAGAAGCTGGTATGTAAAATTTGATATTTCCATAACTTGTCTGTTGATAATTAATTGGCACACCTGCATGCATAATGTGTGTGACATTTAAACATGCATTTTCTGGACATATGTCAAGATGGTTAATTTGAATGGAAAATTGACAGTAAAGAAATACAATACAAATCCAATTTCAAACACAAGCTGCTGCGGCATACAATAACAATCAACATAATTTTTGACCACTAGCCAGATTAAACAAATGTGGGGATGTCTTTATCTTTGCGGCTTTATGTACACATACTGTCATCAAATAATGCTGGGTGATGTTTGCTTGTTTGTTGGGCAGCTTCATCTCTATGCAAAAGTCCATTCCCCAACTCACAGATTCATTAAGATATGAGAGCACTGGTCAAACACAGATTGAACTTCACAAACAAAAGAGCACAATCCAATCAGCTGGATACTAAATTGCACAGACTGGGCATTTAGGCATTGAGTGACAGGTTGCTTTTGTTCAGTGGAACTGCTCCATAAGATTTGTCCTTGTTGATCCTTTTCCAGAGATCATTAGAATGGGGTTGTAATCTGAACAGACACTTTGAAGAAGGTTTGTTTTAAAATAAAATTAATAGGTTTTAACATGGTTTATAAAAACTACATGTAACAGTTGTGATAATGGCTTTCACGTGTTACTTGATGACGGATATAAATAATGCAAGTGTCCAAATTCCGTCTGGTAAAGTGACCATGCTTGAAAACCTCAAGCCCAATTGCATTTGTTATTCAACAGTTCTTTCAGGCATTCTGGTTCATTGCTTTTCTTGGAAATAATTTGGATATGTAAGAAAGGATTTTACCTACAGTTGGAAAGTTCCTTCTGTGAGTGAATTACTTAATTGGTTATTTTCTGTATAACTCTAGCTACCACTCAACCCTACTAACACATGGGCAGTTAAAGGCTTCTCAAGAAGTGGTTCTTCAATATTCCCATACTGAACTGTGACAATCTGTTTTTGCTAAACCAGTGTGCATAATCTGATTCACTGCTTTTAGAGCATGCTCCAACACAAACGGGGTAAGCTCTTTACATAATATTTTGGCTCAATAGAGTGTCAGAGTATGCCTTGTATGGAATAAGCCGAATCAAATACCTTCCTGTAGGCAAGAGATGGGCATGTTCCACAAAACACAGTTTTTTCTATTACTCACCATGGATGTGCTTTTCCTGTGTTCTTCCCTTGCTCTCTTTCATGTTCCTGGCTCTTGCGGCGCCCCTAGATATCCACAATGACCTATTTCTCGATAGTTCCATGTATGTAAAGCACATGTATACTCCTGTGGATGATAGTGAAGGAGTTTTGTGCTACCAGAAGTTCAAGATTTAGTTTACTTAGAAACACACTTAATTTCTGAGAGTGTCAAATACAATAACTGGACAGTGTGTGTGTGTGTGTTCCAATCGCCTAAAAAGCAATCTTAGGATTTCTTTCCTCTCTTCATCAGAGGAACTACAGTACGGTTAATTAGTTTGTGCTTGGGTTTGATTATTATTAATTATGCAGACTTAAACTGAACCAGTAATTACAAATAACAGCTTTCTGTCCTGTGCAGAACAATAGGCTTGTTAATTGTATTTGCATACTCAGTATGCTTATTAGCTGCAGGGAAGCAAGGGTTTCAAATGGAACTGTTTCTTGTGGTTGAAGCAGAATAATTAGGCGTGGAGATTGGGATCACTGTCTGACTGTATCACATCTGAAGTAATCAACTTGAAGATGACCTGCTCCTTATCTAACAAAGGCATGTTTCACTTACACGTTTTATTGATCAAAATCCATCTTTTCAGATCACTTGAGTGAATGAGCGAATGGTATGTTCAGTATGTATCTTCATGACCCGGTGGTGCATTCAAGATCATTAGTGTTGCTTCTGACAAGATCCTCTGACCCCGCTACTCTAGTTAAATGCCTGACATGTCGAACACAGAATGTCATTAATCACAGTAGATTCAGGTTTTAGATGACAGTTTGACAGGAGATCAGAAACGTTCCTCATTCCGTAGCCAAGACCCATCTATGACAGTGCTATGTACTGTAGGCTGGAATGAGTAGCTGTGTCTTTCAGTAAATCTGTAATGCGCTCAGCAGTTAGGCTCGTCCGTTCTGCTATTGATCAACATGGTCCCTACGGAGGCTTACATTTTGGATGGTGGGATTGATCTCTTTATGAAATAATGCGATCAAACTCAGATTAACTGTGGGCCGGGCATCCAGATGCAGTGAATGATGCCTTTAGTTTGAATCATGGTTGCATTGTTCCTGAGCTGGACAGTTGGATGGAGTTTGTGTGTGTGTGTGGTGGGGGGGTGTGTGTGTGTGTGGTGGGGTATGTGTGTGTGCGCGTGTGTGTGTGCACGAGAGACAAAAGAGAGAGAAGAGAGAGAGAGACAGAGAGAGAGAGAAAGAAAGAAAGAAAGAAAGAAAGAAAGAGAGGGATAAAGAGAGAGTCGATACAACAACAGCAACATCAAATAATTGTCAGAATTACCTTGATCCCATTTTATAAGCCAGCAGAGAAACAAAATCTTTTTACAGATGTGAGAAATTCATGATCCCTTTCTGGCTTTCGGATTTAGATATAATGCCTATTTTTCATCTCACAAAGTATGAGGCATTTTGGGATATATGAAAATGAGGGGATTAAAACCGACTCAGCCCCCTTGTTATAGTGGGATCCTTGTTATTGCTGTCTTCTTCATGCCTGTGTCACTTTATATGTGGGCATAGCACTCAGAAACATCAATGGAAAGCTGTTACATTTAAGTGCACAGCTTTAGTGTACCTGAACTTTTCAGCAACCAAATCGCAACCCCAAAATTAGATACCTTTTTCAAATATTGCAGCGCTCATATTCCCATCAAACTGCATTTCAAGTATGGGAAAAGTTTTAAAACCATTAGTATGTGAAAATAGCATTATTTTTAGAATCATCTTCGGACAGAGGTTTGGAGACAGTTTTGCTGAACCAGAGACAGCAAAAAGATAAACCACATACAGCTCTGGAAAAAAATTGAGACCACTGCACCTTTTTCTTTTCTTTCCAAATAAGTAAAGTTTTGAATGAGGAACACTTCAACTTGCAGTGGCCTCTTAAATTGAACTCTTCTATTCCTCATTCAAATTTTCCTTGGTGCAGGGGTCTCAATTTTTTTTCCAGAGCTGTAGATATGTTTCCATGGAAATGGCCGAGGTTGCTATATGACACTGGAATAAATGCACCCAAGAACATTTTTGGCATTAGTGACAAAAGAAAGTGAATCTCTTTGAAATATAAGATTTACAGCTTCCGAAAGGTAACTTACCTAATGTTACAGAAGGCCGATGCATAGCTCTTTGACGTCACTCCCTGCAATTGAGCGTCATTGGTTCAAGCTGGTATAAAAATAGAATCAGTGGAATGAGGTTGCATGTTGAGTAGCCCAACCGCTCCTCCTCTGGCTCAGACTCTGAAGAACACACATGATCGGGCCATTGTCATGTAAAACAAGGACCTGTTGCACCAATTGCAATTCCAAGCAGCCAGGGCCAAAGATGCAATTAGCCCCAACTGTGTGACCTTGAACAGCTTAAAGCTCCATTGTAGCTGACCAGAATGACTCCAGATTTTCATGATGTGCCTATTAGTTCACTGTTGTTTTTATATGGATGAGCTATCTAAGTGTCCAAAGGAAAATAAACCTTTTTATAATAGCCAGGGAAAGTGTAGAATCTGGTCATGAGATGGTCATGTGCAGGAATCTTTCTAAAGACAGTCTCTTTTGGACATTCCTCTTTTGGTTTTTAATTGGCTGCTCACTCTGTACCCCTCTTTCCTCCCTTAATATGTTCTCCTATCTATCAGTCACTTGCTTGTCTCTAGGAGGTGGTGTGCTGCTGCCGAGCGAGCAAACATTTTTGTCCTGCTCCCCAGGGTTCAGAGCTTGGCTACGCGCATGAATATTTCAGCCGCCCGTCACAGATCACGTTCACACCAGCAGGCCTTTTTGGTTTTAGTGAGGGAACTCAATGCTGTTGAATACCAATAATCTTTGCCAGAACTGTTGTGGCAGAGCACTCAATGGCCTCTAATGTCCTTCTCACTCTCCTGTCTATCACTCTCCTTTCCGTCTTTTATCCTCCACCTCTCACTCTCAGTCTGTCTGTCTGTCTTTCACTCACACGCTTCCTCTGACTCACCCTCTCCCTGGTGCCACAGTTACAGAAAACAAATATTTATTTTGGTAGGAAGACAATCGTGGTGGAAAAAAAGAAAAAGAGACAACAGTCAGATGTAATTGGACTAGCAAACGAGAGCACCTTGCGGTTTGTGCTGTACTCATAACTACCCCATCTCTGTCCAACCATCCAAGATCGATTAGAAGAGAAACAGTAGTGGAGACCACAGTAGAGAAGCATCATTGTGCTCGAAATGTGTTTTTTCATCCTTACATTCTGTTATGAAAGTCTGGGTAGGATCATAATACATGAATAGGCCTCAACATCTCCCATCTCGTTAGTCCCCACTGGGCCTAGCACAACAGGAGACCTAGTCTCTACCTTGTTATGAACCTGGCCTGGAATCTCTAAACTAGGAGCGGTGGTTCAGAAACTAATATCTGAGTTCAAACAGGCATGCTTAACATTGTTAGGAGGGCTGTCCAGAGGCAGAAGATGAAAGAACCAAGGTCTGCTGACTAATAGTCCAACTTCCTATTACATTATATAATTCATCTGTTCCCCATGCAAGGTAGTACGGAAAAACGATCCTTCCAGTTCACAGAGGCAGAGAGAGGGAAGGAGAACCGATCCCTATAGGGCTTTGAGACTGAAATACTCATATCAGAGTGGCTCCATATTATCTTGATATCATCTTCTGGACATCAAAGGCTCTGAGGCTCTGGAGGCGTCGAGTCACAGCCATTCGCGGGATGCCACGTTTTGGCGGAGCTTCCCTGAAATATCCATCCTTCCCAGCCATCTGCCTGAAAATGTGTCTATTGGCTTCATAATTGACCAACATTAGTCGAGTGATTCCATCTCTTCCTCTCCTCTCTCTCTCTTTTTTGACTCTATCCCTCCCTTCTTCCCTTCTTGTCTCCTGTTCTCTCTCTCAGACGAACAAGGCGGTGTCAAAAGGGGACTTCCACCTGGCCAGCTCCAGCTCCCGGCGAGCCCTCTTCCTGGCTGTTCTGTCGATCACCATTGGGACAGGCATCTACGTGGGCGTGGCGGTGGCCCTCATTGCATACCTCTCCAAAAACCACCACTTGTAACCTTGCACTGCCAAGCCCACGCCCCCCCCCCCCCCCCCCCCACACTGCATGGTTGGCTGGTTGTGCCAGGGGTGTGGCTCACCCACGGGCAATCAGAAACACTTCTGCAAATCACAGGACAGTGGAGTTCTGCCATGACTCGATGAAGAACGACATACTCATTGTATGTCACATGAGAGGGGATGTGACATGGACGAAAACCGTCTGTTAACTGTCAAGTTATTCTCTTATTTTGACAAACCGTCCCATGAACTGTAAACTGTTTCTGGCCATTTCTCCTCATGACGACAGATGGTTCTGTTTTAGCCATGTCTCTCCGAGTTGTGTTTCGGTTTTGCCATAAAACTGCACATGTTGACAACGTATCCGTCCTAAGAGCATATGTTTACAGGATGTTCTCTCTAAACACTCGACCAGTGAGTTGTGGAGCTGGGTGTTTTATGGCCTGATATATGCACCACCCTATCACTCATGTTTGGCAGCTCCTGTCAAGAATTATGAGAGTGGATTAAAGGGCTGCTAATGCTGTCAGTTATTTACACACCCAGTCCACTTTCATTTACACTGCTCCTGAACATTTCCATAGCATATCAGACTTTGTTGGTTGTGCAAATCCGTGTGTACATAGTCTTTAGCCTACTCACACTGGGTTGTTAAAACGTATTGTTTTAAGTTCCATGTATGGGCAATAGGTTTCTGTGTGAGAAGCCGCCATGCTTGTATTGTCTCCTTGTCAGTTTTATAATGGGAGCATCCCTACAGCACAACAATATCACATACAGTATATGTCACCCGCCTACAGTTTGGAGGGATAACCTTACAATGTTTTGGTTCTGTCAGTTGGAAAAAATGCACCTGGCTGCATCTCCTCTGACAGAAGCTGCTTACGCAGAGATACTCTGGTGTTGATATGCACAAATCAATAGGGGAAGAGTCCTTGAGGGCTGCAGGAGCCATAGCTGTATATACCTTGTGATTACTATTGTTTATACAAGACACACAGGAAGGGAAGACATGCGATGTTGAAACTGATGTATAGATCTATGTTGCTGCTGTATACTGCTATGTCACAGTTTTAAGAGTTCAATCAGTGTTTTTTCGATTTGCTAATTAAATGTTGTATTTCATTTAAACAATATCTAACATGACTATCATTTCATGTCAGTAATGTCAATATGGGTTTAACATGACCCCTAATTGTAACATATGTGTCAGTAATAGCTGTACTTAGGTTGCAGCTTTTGCTTTATCCACCAATATGTAATATTAACTGCAAGGAATATTGCTTTTTTCACTGACAGAAAAGTTGTACCTGCACAAACTCACACAAAGACCCAATGAACAGAAACAAAGAACTGAGTGCTTATGGGAGTCAGCTCAATTATAAACCCTACTCCACTCTGCCTGCCTGCCCATCCACTCCACCCAAAATGACTAATTACCTTCAGCACACCTTGTGCATATTTCATAGCAGTAGCAACTCACTGCCTGTCAGGAATATTAGCTTTGCAGCCAGCTGAGATGATTCATCTATTTAACATGACGCGGCTGGTGCCGTAATGGCACTCTGCATCCATTCCCTCCTTCTCTGTCTTTCAATACAAGCCCATGGTTGAGGTAGGACCCTATGGAGGTGATCAGAGAGAGAGGACTGGGCTGCTTTCTAGCTAATGAGACATTCAGCCTTGGTCGGATGTTCAGTCGGAGGTAATTAATGAAGCCCTGAAGTGCTCGCCAAGATCTTCCATGTCGAGGAGGGAGAAAGGGGGCTGGTGGAAAGAGTGTGAGGGTACGTGTGTGTGTGTGTGTGTGTCTTTATATGAGGGGTGAAGGTGGGGTGCGTTGTATCACATCTCCCTCCGTGGCACACTACAGGCATGTGTACAGAGGATGAACGCCTTCTCTTTGTTTTGTTTTCACACCCTGTAACCTCAAGCCTGGCGCCGAGACGGACGGACAGCGTGTGGAACTGGCCTAAGCACACCCGCTAAGTGAATCCTGAAGGCCGTGTATTCCATCCCGATTCACACGAGAGTGATCAGCTGAAAGGCTCACAGTGAGTCACTGGGCAGAGGACTCAGCCAAGGCAGCTAAAGCCAAGCTGCTAAGAGAGATGACAACAAAGAAACACTCCCTGCTTCCTGGCAGCGCGGTCGAGAGGCTGACACAAAGAAACGGATCTGAACGACACAGCAACCTGTAGTCTGATACTACAACGGCTTTACTGTTTAGGTAGCAAACACCATGTTGCCATAACGAACTCTCCTTTGCAGCCACGATCGTGGAACGCCACCTTGCACTCCATCACCAGAGAGAAGTCTTGACCTTTAACGTATCGACAATGCCAAGTTCTCTTCATTCCCACGCAGCACAGCAGGCTGTCAGATGGCCCTCTACGGGGCTGGCAGCTTCCTTCATTCCTAATACAAACATAACACAAACCACAGCTGTGGTAAGTCCACAGTTTTAGGCCACATCCACATCTTATCGAGGTTAAATGGTGGTGGGTGTTTGATAGGTGGCGACCAGGCGGGGGTGATTGGTAATTAAGCTAATGCTCTGTGGCATCCATGTTTATATTCCCTGGCACACATCTGATTTTGTGGAGATAATGATTGAGCAGTCCATTTATATGCATTATTGTCGTCAGCATCCCCTTAAGGCAATTGGATGGGAGGAAGATCATTGATCATTGTTGTTGTAGTCCGTGTCTCCTGAGGCCCGCCTTAGCGTTTGATTGTTGGGTTGTCAGCTTCAAAACCTCCTTTCCAAACAAAGGGTCCCATCATTGTTGTGCTTCTTATCAGAGTTGGCAGGGTACAATCTGAAAGCAGATAAGTCATTCAAAACATCGATTAGCACGACCCTGCTGTCTTTCATGTCAAACTCTCAAAGTCGGAGAGTTAATCGAAATCGTCATGGTCAACACTTCCAGATGTTTTAAAAGGGACTTGTACAAATGACGTGACAAAGAAATACCTGGCTAGTCAACCAAAAAACGAAATAAATGGAAAGGGGCTAACAGTAGTTATGGGTTCTGCCTGGGCATGGTCTGGCCAGGAGGCATCATAGCTGATTAATCGCGGCAGCTGTTTTTCACCCTAAGTCCATTAATTAGAAATGAACAGTAATTGAGTTTCTATCCACAGAAACACTGGAGCTGGCTCTGCTGCATAGATATCACCCAAACAGATTGAAGAAGTATTTGCTGGGAAGCTTTGATAGTGGAAGATGATTGAAACTGAAGATAGACAAGGTGTTGAGGTTTTGGAAAAGATGGGGATTGTGTGTCCTGTGAGGGCCATCGCATAGTGTAGTGTTTCACAACATCAAAAAATAATCAAAGAAGATGAAGGCCACATCTGATGACAATGTACCACATTTTAACAACCCACTTCAATGTTCCATCTAAAACTCAATCATTCTTTGTTCACATCGAATCTGATCAAGTTCTGGCCTGTCATAATAGCTACAATGAGTAACAATGCTTTGGCCTCGCCCTATTCAATGGCTATCTCTCTGTGGTTTCAATGTTAATTAATGTGCAAGTGGGGCATCAATGTAAAAGAGCCCACAGCTGTAGCATGGAGCCATAATGACTCAACCCACTCTCTATCTTTCTCGCTCTCTCATCTCTGAATAATGAATTAATCTTCCCTCTCAGAGGCCAACAACTCTCTGGATGGGTGAGTGGTGAGGAAAAGTGCTGAGGTAGCAAGCTAGGTCAACTGGAGACAAGAGGACATACTGATCCCTTGTGTCTTTCCAATGGTGATCCCAGACAAACAGGAACCAGTGACCATCATAGACTACTGAACGTTGCAGCTACACAAAGCCACCCAGACAATCTGCAATGTGAAATAAACAAATTATTACTGGTCATCCTACTGATCAATTTTACAGAGCACACACTCTCACAGGGATGCTATGGACATGATTTGTTATCAAATGAGAGATAGAGACAGAGAGAGACATAGAGAGAAAGAAACAATATAAAGACAATTCTGTCCAGGCCTTTCTTGCAATCACAGCTGAAAACCCAGATGCGTTTGACTCTGGGCTTGTGAGACAGCATACCTGTCAGACTATATGCTGACAGAAAATGATGACTCTCAGTCGTACGTAAGGTAATTTGTGAGATAGGGTATGTCACCAATTCTTTTTAAAAGCACTCAAAAAGCTATAGTATCATCATGACTTCTTCGATTGCAGAATTTCTAGACGAGAGTTAAAAATGTCTTTTAAATTGCTTTTGGAATAGGATGACTCAGTTGTTTGATAGAAGTTGTTGCGTGATGTCTTACAGCATTATCCAAACATTGCACTGAATGAAACGAACCATAGGCTAGGTCAGACAGCAGCTTCCTGAGGAACACTAATGAGGAAGTTAGCCAATGATGCAGACACACATTTCCACCTGGTTAAGGGGGGCACAGCCACGCTCTGCTTACCGGCTACTTCCATTAGCTCATATTACCCACTGGAGCCTAAGGAAACACCAAAAAAGGCCTGGCACACGCAACCATCCTCAAATGAAGCAATGAAGTCTGAATAGGGGTGGTGTTTGGGGTTGAGGGGGGTTCAAGAAAAGAATGAAGAAAAAGTATGGAGCTTCTTTTTTGGCAGAGGAAGGAATATTTCAAGAGCATTTAATGCAGTCAAATGGAATTACAATGACGTTTTAATTGCTAATTGCTATGCAAATGCTGGGCGCTCTGGGAAGGACACATCTCCCAAGGCTCGTTACCATATGTAGTCTCTGTTTTCCTTCAGAAGACACCATCTCTATTTCTTGGCTGGACTCACCAACTTATGAAAGTCTCTGAAGTAATGACATAATACTGGATACATCCCATGCTTCCATGCCCACAGGAAACACAAGGCACTAAACAGCAGAGCACAGTTGAGGGACAGAGTTTATAAGAGCATTAAAACAGTAAAACAGTATACTTAGAGGTTGGATAACATCGTTTGATAGCGGAAATGCATTTAGTGCGTTACACAGTTTATTGCTTTTTGAGGAACATGGTTTCCCTTTTGTGTAATGGGTCGGAAGTGATCCCAGAAATGATCAAATGAACCTTCTCTCATGCCATACAGCCTCACTGGGAGCCATGTCAAGTTCATGTGTGATGTCTTTGGCAGTTTCTGTTTCTTGTGTGTTTTTCAAAAAATCATCCAGGAAGATGGAACAACAGGAAGCAACCTGCTTGATGCATGATGACTGCACATTCACATTCCAGATCGTTGCCTGCACGCGCACCCCCTTATAATGTCCAATTGCAGAACAGCGTGAGCAAATTGTGGCATACAAAAAGTATACACATCTTCGAAGCTACAACAATGTCATTGCCATATCCTCTTTGTCTTCTCATAAGGCTCGCATTCCAGACACAGAATCAGGGGATACGTGGATTTTCCGAGCACAATCCGCACAAAGTCATCGGCTTACAGTATGCACTTTACAGTATGTAGGGGGTGATACATTATGCATAATTTAAAGCAGAGCATTTATAGCCTTGCTAGATGATGACAAGAATATGGATTAAGAAAAAATCCATCAACCACTGCAGAAAGTCACTAGTTACTCAACAGTGAGATCCCAGCCCTGTGTGAGGGACTGACCCATAAGCTCTCAGCCACAGAATGACATTTATTGACCTTATCATCACCAACATGGCTGCCTTTAAAAGCCCATGCACATTCATCCTAAACAACCAGGTTAGACTTCCCTCAGCAATCATCTGTAGTTGTAGCTTTATCCTCTACAGTTTGCTTCAAGCAAATTGCCTAAACAACAGTTGGACGGCGGTTATTTCCACTTACCTCCCATGATGCTCTCACAGAGTGAGTGTAATTATAGTAATATTTGTGTTGTGTGTATGAACCACAAACAGCTTGAAAGCAGTTGAGGATTAATGCTGGAGTATGTGGAGCAGAAGGCAAAATTCCTATGATCAATGCAGATTCTCAGTTTTTGAAATCACAAATAAAGTTGGTAGGGGGCTGGGGAGGCGAAACAGAGACCCCAGATCAACACCCAGAAGTCATCAATCACTACCTTCACCTTCTAGACAAACAAGGCAGGAATTCTACTCTCAGCTGAGCCATTGCTTGATATAATAGTATTCCTCAGTGCATTGCTCCCTGAAACACAAAAAAGCATTCAAACAAGTCTCATTTTCAAAAGCATTTTGAAAATGAGACTGTTATTAATGGTAATGAAATGATAAGCAGGTTTGAGTTCGGAGACCACAACTGAGGAATAGTTTTTTTTTTTTTTTTTACTCTTGTGTTATCTTCGGGTCATTCTGACCCATCAGTCATTGTGACCCACCGTCGTATTGCGACAACTTTACCACATACAAAAACAAAGTGAAGCATTTTATTTTAACCGTCGGGCTGTCTCAGACCCCCCACATTGCGAAGGTTAAAAGAAAATGCTTTTTATTTGTTTTTGTATTGGGTAAAATTGGGTAAACACAACGATGGTTCGTTGTGAACCTTTGGGTCATGTGACCCGAAGGCAGCACAAGGGTTAAGTATCTTGTTTTGCTTGCTTGGGTGCTGTTGCTAGGTTACATCCAGGTAACAGAATGCAGTATGTCCTTGTTTAAACTGGTGAGAAATGAGCTTCAGCTTTATCCTTTTCAAAATCCTTTTCAAAATCCTTTTCAGAGGATCACTTGCTGGACGTGGTTCAAGTACATGCCACAACACATACATCCTTTCAAATGAATGACAAAACAAGACAGTTCTCTTTGATGAATGCTCTGCAGGTACAGTAGGAGGAGAGTACTGTCATTCAAGCTTGGTTAGATTTGGATGCATGTGAAGTTCCCATCAGGCATGTCAGATGGGGAGATATGGCCCAGATTTATTTGAGAAAGCATTATCTTTTCACTGGGCATGCATTGTAACCTGTTGACAAATGGCCTTGTTGTGACAGAAGCAAAAAGAGACAGCAGAACAAGATGTCTCTCAAATCCTGGATGAGTGTACTACGTTTCCGTCTGAAAAACGCAAACACAATAACTCCTTTGAGAAAGACAGTGACTCACCAGCACACCCAAGTCTTTTATAACATAATGTTGATTATGTCAAGAAAAATGTCAAATAAATGTAATAAATCACAAATCACCCCCATCTTTATTGCCCAATCTACTCTAGAAGTTCTGTAAGGAATATGTAGAGGTAAATCAAAATGCTAGCCTTGGATTAAATCAGGCTTTGGGCAGAACACATGAAACCCCACAGAAGGGGGTTCGCATGTGCTGGTGAGTGTCTGGAAGATGGCATTTGATGGTCAAGTGTGTTCTGTTCAAATTAAACAGGTATCCTGTAACTGAGGCACAAAATCCAAAGGGCTGTCTAAATGGAAATGATTATATCTGCAGGGGAAAGATTGAACTGCATTCAACATCTTTTCACTTACAATGATTTTTTGCAGTTAGCTAAGTGTACTGTAACATCGTGTTTGTCGAACTACTCAGACATTTGGGAGCAACATTATTTACTTGAGCTGACTTATAATCTACCTACCGAAAGATGTTCCAATGAGTTAAACTGCCATTATGTCTGATCCACTTGTGCTAATGATCCTGGCGGCAATCAAAAGTTAATTTGGTGCATGATGAACATATTATTGCCATGGTGTTTTCACACATTTCACAGCAGGGTCTACATGAAGTGTGTGTGTGTGTGTGTGTTTGTGTGTGCAAAGGAACAATATGGTGAGCCCTCAGTGTGAACACAGATGGCCTCCCTCCACACAGAAATAAAACACTGTTTACCGTGTTTACGTGTGTGCACAACAGCTCAGTGTTGCACTGACATCACAATGCTGTCAGTGTCTCAAAGGAGTGTTCAGAGGATGAACACAGTATAGAGTAATGGGCAAACAACTCAGAAGAAGTAAGGATATGATATATCATATATATATTAATATGATAATGTAACGATGATCTACAGTTTGGGGGTTAAAAATACATCGAAAATACAGCCACAGGGGAGCAATTGGTAACCAAGCACCAGCCCTGTCTGGCAGTGTGCCTATGCATACTACCTTTACCCAAAGCCCATGACTCAGGTGCTTCGGGGGTAAAAATAGAACAAAGAAGGAAAGGGTGCATCAGCCAGGGTGCATGTGCTTTTATGTTTGCGTGGGCTATGTGGGTGGAGGTCAATTTTATTTTAAACCAAGGAAGGGAGACTGTCATACAATGTCTCACAACAAGTATTATCTTCTTTTAACCCCTAAAACACATTATTATGTCATTTTTCTTTTAGTTCCAATGAAGGATTTTATGGGACATTATAGAGAGCCTGAAGTGAATCTCACAGCCCAACCTGCAGTAAAAACCTGCTCCAATCAATACACAGAAAAATGACATTTCTGAGCAGTTATATATTTTTCTGAAAGGTTTAGTGCGTGAGAGATGCAGAGAGCTGTGTGGGCTGATCTCTGAGAGGCAGGGACGACATGCACCTCAGCGTTTCTTGTCATCGGCCAATGTGAGGGACAGTTTCAGAATAGGGGAGGAACCTTTATATGACATTGAGGCTGGGTGGAGGGGAGTGTTTTATTTGATAGCCGTCAAATCGAACTGTTGAAGCTTGGTCATTGACGTTGGTTTTAAGGTCTTGTATTTGTAGATTAAACCTGTAATAAATAACAAATTATCATATTAAATTTAAATTTTATTTCATACAGAGAAATGACTAGAAGACATTGTATTATGAAATTGTATTATAGCTGGAATTTAATTTCCCATTATCCAGAAAACGTCAATGACAAACGTCAACCACACAAACAGACACACAGTCAGTCAAGGACACTCCAGAAAGCCACTCCATTGACATACACAATTTGTACGCCAAGAAACAGAACACAATTGGTGGTATTTCAGTCCTGAATTTTTCAAATACTCTTAAAATGTATAAATGTGCAACAATGGCATCACATACATGCAGACAGTGTCCACCAAGATTGTGGTGGATCTCAAGAAAATTTGAATATGTCAGCAGTTGTTGAACGATGATGTTAAACACAAGTCATGGCACAAGACAGAGCATGTTTCAGTCCCCACTATAAGATGTTGCCTAGACACCATTGATAATTTTCTAGGGACTTTGTAACTGTGACGTTGACAAAGCCCCTGCAGGTAAAGTTTCCAAAATGCCAAATCCTTAATGTCTGGGTAATTTGATTATCCACATGCACCTTGCACACAATTATTGATAGAAAAAGCTTCCTGAGTGAGCGTAAAGCAGACATAAATGGTAGACAGAGTATCAGGAATCACAGGGTACAAGAAAGCCTTTTAAACAAGAATATAAATGCCAACAGCCTTAAATGCAGCATAATGCTTTTAAAAGGAACAAAATGAACAGACTCCCGCTATGATGTGGATTTCAAAGGGCACACAGTGATGTATGACGTTGGTGATGAGGTCTCATAACTACAGGCTATGATTAAAGCTGTGGTTGAAAGAAGAAAAACAACGTGATTTGATAATGGTATTTTGTTAACCAGGGACTATTGAACATTAATTAACGTGGCTTGAAGAGATTTGATTCAACCATTGTCTGATGTCAACTTGAATGATGAAGTAGATGTAAAGGCATTGCTGTTTTCTGCACAACCTGAGCAAAAACACAAAACTGTTTACTGTACAGTATGTTGTTCTGAGTCTTTCTCTGTAAAATAAATGGTTTCCAAGTATTTAAAATAGGCTATTACAAGGATTCTGGTGAGAGCCCTTATTTATAGAGGTGTGACATAAATCCTCCCCTTGTCAGATTAATCCTGTTGACTCAGAGCAAATGTAACACAACATGCAGTCGCTCATCCTAAATATTTGTGTCTTTTGAGTGAATTTGGTGACAGTGTAAAACATTTTGAGACACTAAACTGTGACCACTCATCCGAGCAGTAACTGTTCGGAGGTTCTGGCAGGTCTTCAAGTGTATAGTATGACCTTGGAACTAATCACACACATTTCCTGGGTCCCCATCACTCTGCTGCTTCCCTCTCCTGTCACAGTGTCACACGCTCCTGTATACATACTATACCACTGAGAGGTGCCACGCCTGCCCACTCACCTCAGCCACTAGTAAGGGCATGTGAGACAGGACAACGCTCAGTCTCCCAGAAATACATCAGTGACAACATGATGTGCACATTGGTTCAGTAATTTCAACATTTCAAGAATTGTTCAAGATCAAAGCATTACTGTATGCTCCACATTAGCAGGACAAGGGCCGATCCATCAAGCTAATCAATTCATGACAACAGTGCTTTATGGGTTATCCCAGGTAACTTCTCAATTTCAGTTTAATTCCACTAGAGGCAGATAAGCAAGTGGTGTATTATACTTAGACTATGTGTGATATGTGTGACATACTCAGTCAAAAAAAAACGTTTGGGGTAAAAAAGGGAAAGAAATACTCTATTTAACTGTTTAGAGTTTCGTCATCAGTCATTTGCAAGTCAGAACATGTCTACGTAACAAGAACATAACAAGTCAAACATTTAAACCCTGTTAAATATTATTTTGGTTATTTCGTCTGCAATTACACTGAATGAAACCTCTAGTTGGCAAAAAATTGTAGTAAGTACTTAGGGTACAGATTTAAATCCACAGCTAGTGAAGCGTGTGAATAATGCTCAGTGGCTGCAGTAGCATAGTTGTAACTAGTTTCGTAGCATCGCAGCATGCGGACAAACCCTGGATTTTCCCAGGAGGGGGTAGCTGTGAAAAACAAAATAAGACAAAGTTCAAGTCAGTGTGTACGCAACAACAGATGGGCAGGGACTTTGATGACAGGGCTTCAACATGAGTGCACCAGCAAAACAGCAACCCTCCTCTCCCAACTGACGTACACAAGAATGATGTACACAGGCTTTTACCACAGAATAGCTGTTTACAGTGGAACAAAGGGTCCTTCAAAGCTTTTGTGCACTCCTGTCCTGAACCTGAAGACTGGGTCATTAGCTCTGTGAAGGGTTGTTCAAGGTCTTCATTGTTCCTCATTGGGCAGGGACAGTTTGAGTGTTATAAATGTAGTTTGTTACATAGTACTAGTCATAGTCCATACAAATCCACATCCATCTACAGCTAAAGGAAACTTTAAAAGGAAAATTGAAACACCAAGTTGAGAGAGGATTAGTTGGTGACATGAGACATGGCTGTGAAGACATATTCAATGTTTAGACAGTTTCTTCATTACACAACATTGTGGAGGTATTTAGATATTCACAATGGTAAATTAGGTATTTGGTCACATTTGAACTATCATGCTAATATAGGTAGGCTAAAATGTGTTGATCCTGTGTCTACTATACCCCCCACTGCAGAATCATCTTAGCGGATGCAGTTTCCGTAAACATAATCCATTATTAACAACCTCTGGATTCCACATCTGGCAACATCTACATCCCTGCGGAGGAGACGAATTGTAAAGAATTGATTAAGGCCAAAGTCTTAACTTTCCCATTGAAGACCTTTTATATACACATTCTAAAGATAGCTGGTGATGTAGGGAAGAATACACTCATATTCAGAGGTTACAAGAACCTTCCAGTCAAAGTACAACATTAGACAATCGTGGAAAATTGGTTATTATAGGGTAATATGTCTGAACAAAGCGACTATGTTTGGTCTTCAGATTTCCATATGTATAAATGCATGCAGAGTATGCATTAGATGCATTTCCACTAGACAATGCCAATATACTGTCTTGTTCGATTCCCGGCCGTGCCAAATTATGTTGTGTCCTTGGGCAAGGCACTTCACCCTACTTGCCTCGGGGGAATGTCCTTGTACTCACTGTAAGTCGCTCTGGATAAGAGCGTCTGCTAAATGACTAAATGTACTGTGGTGTAGATATTCAAACCAGTCGGCTACAGAGTTTCTCCAAGAGATAAACCAGTACCACCTGCTGGCCGTTAGCGGTACTTCAAACAGTGATCCTACAGATGCTTCCCTGTCTTATCGACGGTACTAGAACAAACCAGAAAAGCAGACATTATTAACTGGAAATTACCGTCAAGCTCTTCAAGCTATCATTTGATTTGGTTTCAACATAATTTATGTTTTTATAGTAAATGTAGGTATGTTTAAGAACTGCAATGCATACTATGGGTTTTATAGTGCAGTGTCCAGATATCCCCATCTAATTTTTAAGATGGGATAGAAAATGTACTTATTTTAAAGGGCACTTCAAAGAAATTAAAAGCTGAAGTGGTACCTTGAACTGGTCTCATTGAAACTACTTTTGTGGCTTTCAGTTGAACACAGGAAGTGGTGTGACAAAACCCCAGCCTCTATGCAGCCTTTCTGCAATCTTTAAACTACTTTATCTATCAGATAAACATTACTGTGAAAGCAGTTTTAATAAACACACACAAAATTGTCTTTGGTGTGTGCTCTTCATGTTTCTTTCAAATAATCTGAATGTTGCGGCTGGAGCTTACTGCTAACACGTCTTAATTTCACTTACTAAGAACAATATCTATATAAACAAAGAAGTTGGCCTGGAAGGTCTGTGCCACAAAATTCCAAAGCAAAATTATTTCCAACATTTTGGAACGTTGTGTCAGACCTTCCAAGCCAACTTCTTTTGTTTCGTGAACTTTATTGGTTGCACCTGTAAGTTAATTGGTTGAGACCACCAAGCATTGTATGTGTGTGTATGTGGATGGGAGGTTCTGCTACCGAGTTTTAGATGGCCTGTTGGTGTGGCTAAAGTGTTGCCTTACAGGAAGTCAGTCAGCAGTGTTGAGGCAACTTTAAGAGTGATGGGGTTAACAAGGGACATGTTGCTTGTCCTTTTCTTCTGTGCTGGCTGGAATGTACTGGGTAAGTTTTACTTCCAAACTCATCTGAATAATATGGAACTGGCTATGTTGAATATAGATTATGTGTAAATTCTATTCAGTTTGAGGGTGTGACCCCTTGGTTTGGTATTGGTCAGTTGGTTGTCAAGTCAGTTTTAACTAGATTGCAACTGAATCAGTGTGTATTATGGTGGAACCATGCATGATTGTGAACAAGTTCTTATTCCATGCAGTAAGTATTTGACACATTTGAGTTGTCTTTTACTTTTTTCTCGAATCAAATACATCTCATCTGCTGCGGGCTGTATTTCTGGTATTCACTTATTGCCTAGCTTAGTTTCAATTTCTGAACTACGGCACGTTAAGCTTTGTAGATGGGAAGTCAAATTTCTGTGTGACTCTAGGTGGTAAAATCTACACTTCTCAGTGAGTTGGTCTCACATATTTCACATTCAAGTAAATACAGTATAGCTTTTAGTTTTTGTTGAGGCACAAGCCTTGTAAGAAGAAGTCAATTGATTTTACATAAGCACTGTCAACATGTTTACTGAAGTGTCACACTAAACATTTTTGTCACATTATTTACAACTTTTTTTCTTACTAGAAAGTGTAACACTCGGTCATACAACTCGACTCATTCCCGGCCACCCCAGTAACATCAGCAAGAACGACACAGGCCTTAAGAAGGCTGTGCTTGCTGGGACCTACGCATTTAACAACCAGTCCAATGATCTTTTCCTGTTCAAACCTTCTGCTATAGATGCTGCACAAAGACAGGTATGGGATGATCATTCTCTGACAGATTCACTGCATACAGCTCTGTATTTTGTACTCTACAAACCGGACCTCCTGTTGTAGATTGTAAAAGGGATCCGGTACATTGCCGATGTAGAGGTCACCCGCACTGTGTGCCGCAAAAATGAACATGACGAGGATCTAGTCAACTGTGACTTCCAACCAGATGGCTCATTATATCAGGTACAGTCTCCGTTTTATATTTAACAGCAGCGCATCTTGGCAACCGTGTAAATACCAATGATTTGGAAGATCAGAACAGATGATATTATTGAGTAAACATTGCTGTTTTCCAGACCTTTGACTGCCATTTCGAGGTTTGGGTTACACCCTGGCTGCACCTGATGAAGACCACCTATTTCCTGTGTCGACCTAAGACAGGAACAACCTGACTGCTCTTTATCCTGTTTCACGTGTTCTTTCGAAATACCATGTATGCGTGTTTAAACAAAATGTCACCATTTCAAAATGTTGTCAGTATCGTCACATTGGCTGCCCAACAGTCAGCTTAAGCCTGTGTTGTTTTGAGTCTGTCCGGCTACTGCACAACTACAGACCTCCGACAAAACTTCTGTTCACTGCCCTGACATAGCATGCAGATGTCTGCTCCATAGGATCTTTTCATTTCCTGGATTATCTTACTCTTCTTCGCACTCGGTGAACTGAACCTTTGAAAAGCCTGGGCTTGTATCTAATCGTCTGAGATACAAGGGACTTAATAATTCATAGAATCCAGCGCAGCGGGCAATGTCTGATCTGGAGGAGAGGCAGAGGGGCAGAGGGACTGGCACTGCAGTAAGTGGGGAGAGGGAGGGAGCCTTCTCCTGCAGCTCCACCAAGAGGCCCTGATTTGGAGCCTGCACTTTCATTCCTGCTCCTCACAGCAGGCTCTTTGAAGCAGTTATATACCGTATGTACCCTCAGTCTAAGGTACTGTCGATCAGAAGGAAGGCACTGACGCAAAGGAGCAATTCACCTACAGGGAGAGAGATACATAATCTAGTTCGGTATCCATGTCACATAGGCGAATGAGACACGTTAGATATTTATTTCTCAAACTAATTATTGTCAGTTCACTTACAAGAAGCCGATCTTCATAACGCATCATTGTTTTTTTTGAATGGTTTGTTTCAGAATAGATATTAGTCTAAAACAGAGCTAGTTTTATTCAAAGTAAGCTCAGGAAGATCACATTGTCTGTTTAGCAGAGGTTCGGAAGCATTCAACAGTGAGCAAAAATAAGACAGCTGACAATATATACAAAACCAGACCTCAGTTGTCAAATGGAAGCATTCACATAATTCAAACTTTTCATTACATGTAGAACAAGCAATGGGAGAGTCAAAAAGAAATCAAACTATACATTTGTTCAATGAGGCTCTTGACATACGTGATTTGGATGTTCTTTAAAACCTCACCTTTCAACAGATAAAATTAGATCTCAGAAAATCTGATATGTATCAGAATGCTGCAGTTAAAGGTCAGATGGACAGGTCTGTGCAAAACAACACAACTCAGTGCAAATAAAGATGAATAACTAAAACAAACATCAGCCCACTTTGGCATCTTGTGACACAAACTCAAAACAAGAGCATGAACACAATTTGAACAATAATCACAAAAAATCTCTGGGTTAAATATTTAGCCCACACAGTAGTTAAACCAGTTCAAAAAGGGTTCCTTTTCAACTGGGAAAGAGGGGTTGATAGGTCATGGGAATATCTAACGGATATGAGTGGCGAGATATGGCCACCCAACACCTCATGGGTGCATTAATGATTACCAACACCTGTGTGCCACAAGCTGGTGTGAAGCAATACAACGTTGCATATCTAGCATTAAGCCATTCAGACCGATTTGATTACTGGTTGTTGATTAGGTAAAACCTCTCCCTCGAGACAGTAGGAGGGTCTAGGTAGGCATAGAGCAGTCTCGGTGGATGTGAGGAATACATACGGCGCAGGCTCCGTTTCTCGGACACTATCGGGTTGTTCTGGACTCACACCTTGCTGAGGTCCAGCTTGCAGATGTACGGGGAGCGGAAGGAGCCCAGGTAGAGGTGTCCGTCGTGCTCGTGGACCTCACTGATGTAGGCCGCCACCACGCCGTGGGGGTCGTGGAGGCTGCGCACGCACGTGCCCCCGTCCTTCAGCTCCAGCACCAGGCTGTAGCGAGGAACGAACTTCATCATCACGTCCTGACTGAAGATCTGAGGAGAGGAAAAGGGGGGAGGGGAGATTTCAGTCGCGGTTCATGAGACCCGGAAAGGAATCCATCAGAAACGACAGTGAAGGAGAACTTTCGTTCTACTTCCTGTTCTGAAAGCAAAAGGAAACATTCCTATCTCAAATCCCTGCTGACCAATAATATTCCTTACATACGCACACATGCTGACATCTTAATGTGACTAGAGGATCACAACACAACATTAAAAAAATCAACCTAATTGGACAATAAGGGTATAACAACGGATCATGTTCAGGTCTACCTTGAAGATGAGCTTCTTAATCCAGGGCCTTTGAGAGAGGAAGTCCAACATGGAGAATCCAGGGTTGGGCCGCACCGCTGACATGGCAACCCAGTAACCTCCTGACGAACTACGTCGGATGTTGTCAGGGAAACCAGGCAGGTTGTCAATAAAGGTGTCCATGCCTCCTTTATTCAAGCCTGACACGTGGACCCTGCGAGAAGGGGTGGAGACCGGGGGATAAATGTCTAACTGGCAAGCCTACAACTAAACCCATCTAACATGCCGGTTAGTTCCTAAGTATTTGGGAGAACCTGAAAAACCAGGGGAGTTTACCTCTGTACCATGCCAGTTCTGGGGGGGAGGAATTACTGCAAGCTGCAAGAAGCTAAAGGCCAATTTTTTTATATATATATTATTTTATTTTTTATATATAATATAAAGCTCTATCTCAATGATCAATAATCCATCAATTTCCATTTAGCCCCGTGAGTGAACAGAAAACAATCCCAAACTGTTTCACGGCCAAACAGGCTTGAAATGAACAAATAATTGAACACCTCCCACTCAGTTAACAGCTTCCACATTCCACACACACACACACAGATCTGATATCCCTCCCTCTAGTGACATTGCTATTAGAAAACAAGGCAATTTATCGGTCTCATTCAATGGCCTGCTGAAGGGCCCTGTTACCCTGGCAACGCTGCCTTTGCATCATCCATGCAGGCGAGGCAGGGAGGATTGACAGTGCTCCCCTACCGATTTGGAAAAGTGTAATATCACAGGGGTATAGGAAGTAATACCAAAACTGAAGAGAAAAACTACAACACCTGCAGGCGGCACTTGGAGAGAAATCAAACAGGATGCACAACAACTGCACACGCTCTGACGCAACATGAAACAACTACCAGAATTTGTCAACACACAGAAAAGAGCCAGAATCCCCCCCGCCCCCCCCAAAAAACATTGCTTCATCTGAAATCCCTGTTTTTTAATCTAGTTAGCCTTTGTATGGCGTCCAGTAGGAGCAGAGCAAGGAGATGTTGTACCAAGATGCTCATCTTAGATAAGATGAGTGTGTTTGGGCCTGACATTTTATATGGAGTTGAGATAACGAGGGGTGATTCTTCAACAGTTCCTATGAAAACCTCCCCCTGGATCTGACCTGAGTCAAACACTTAAATGCTTTTAAATACCGTTCATCACATGGGCTGTCCTTGATTTAGCTAGGGAATGAAAGCAATAGAAATTGAACCTCGGCCCACCAAATTAAATAAAAGCAGCTCGAATGCTTTCAAATCCAAGCATCTGATCTACATACTGTATATTTGGACTGGGTCTTTCCTCCATATGTGGATTGACTATGCTGTACCTGCGTATTCTTGCCATGGTTGTCTCAGCCACTAGAACAGACTCCTCATCAGGGAGAAGCTGAAGGCCATTGGGGAAACGGAGGTTCTCCATCAGCACCGTCACCTCCTTGGTCTCTGTGTCATACTCTAGCACACTGGATAACAAGACAAAAGTTATCTTTTACTAAATTACATTAGAGCCATCGTGAAAAGCATCCAAACACATTTTTTGGAAGGATTGTATTTTTGCATTTGACATGACTTAGCAAAAATGAAGCAATAGTTCAGCAAATAGTTCACCGTCCATCAGCGGTGGCCTCCATGATGAGGTACAGGTAGTCCCTGCGCTGCCACTTGCTGCTGGAGTCAGTGAAGTACACCTTCCTCCCGTCCTGGGTGACGTCCAGGTCGTTGACAAATGAGAGCCTCCGACCCCCGACCATGTGACCAGTTGGCACCAAGGTAGTTACCTCACCTTTTCAGATACAGATAAAACAGAAGGACTGGTGTCAGAAAGCAGTACAATCTGTTCATGGGATCTGAGCATGGGAACCACCATTTTGACAGGAAATTAATGGACTCAGAGTGAGGATTGAAACATTGAATGATTTTTGACACCCTCAAACATTTTCCCATTATAATTACATTATTTATTTAAACATGTTAATACAATAGCCCAGTACAGTGATGATGACCCAGGATAATAGCCGGCACCACTGACCTGTAACTGGGTTGACCTCAAACAGCCCCAGGTAGGCATCCGCTACAAAGAGGGTCCCATTTGGACCCACTCGTATACCCAGAGGCCTTCCACAGGTGGGTTCCTCCTCACGGGAACCTAACATCGGACAACAGACGTATGAATTCACTAGCGCTTGAAGGCTAGTACAGTAGTACAAAGCGCCGTTGATACATGCATTTGTGAAGACATTTATTATTTGTTCTTATCCAGTCCTTAATTATGACTGAGCAGCAAGCAGTTATACAGGTTTGTTAATGTTCCGTCCTCATAATTTCATTGACTCGTGCACCTGCGAGACAAGTTCACCTGCTAAAGATTGACTCTTCGCTGACTAAAGGAAATAAAGTAAATGTGTTGACACTTCCTCATGACTTCATATTTGCAATTCCAGTCTTAGGCAACAAAAAATGTGGGGTCATATTGCTCTACAAGCATGTCACTGTCTGTAGCAAGTAGAGATAAGGTTGTGAAATGAAAACATTTTGACATTAAATCCAAGCAACACAGAGTGAGGGTTCATGTGATCAGTTACTCACCACAGGGTGGATTTCCGAGCCTGGCCACAACATGGCTTCGTTTACCATCGAGTTTCAGTATCTTCCCATCAGACGTACCAGTGTACAGAACATCTATAGACAAACACACCGACTGACACATTCAGAAACCATATTTTATGGTTAAAGGCTGTTTGATTGGCTATTGTTGTTGAGGTATGAAAAAAATGATTGACTGTTTCAAATGAATCCTTAAAAAAATGTACTAAGCAAATTGGGACTAGGGGTACAAAAATGTTCGATGATCGAAGATTATATGTTTAACCTTCAAAACAGACATCTTCAGCTCTTCTGGTGAATAAAACTGTGGTTTACTTTGAAGCCTGAGTGACTAAGTGGCAGGTGCAACACTGGTGCAGAGTGCTGGTGTGCCTAGTCTAGGCATTGGTAGAAAAAATGTGTAAAAAGTCAAACAAAGCATGCCAGCTACTCAGACAGTCCAGCCTCCTCAACTTTAGCTTCGGAGATATGTCACGGCTCTTGCCAAGAACAAACTAGGTGAAAGAGACTGTCGGGTCAGACTCCAGCAGGACAAGCCAGCCCCTCCTGAGATCCCAAGCACACTGACCTCCAATGTTAGCGATGGACTCTGGGCCAACGATCTGGTCCTCAAACAGCCGTTGTGCCTCTCTCAGTTTAAAGTTAGGCTCGTAACATCCCACCATGAGGGGTGGCTCACTAAGACTAAGGAAAACAGGAATAGAACAGCAACGTGTTAAAATATTTAAGTGTATTTAAAGGAAGCTGCAGGCCCATCTCCTCTGCTCAGGGAATGACTTGGCAGTAATCCAAGACAATTATCCCAGGATGGGCCATGCAGGGGTTAGAGACAATGAGTTTTTCAGATCTTATTTGTGGTTTCAAATATTTCTGTGCATTTAATGTTGTACTGTTTGCCTTTTGTCCAGTGTGACATTTTCATTTGTGCCGACTTGAGTAATATGCATGAGGTGTGTTTGTACCCTACAATGTTATTATGTTATGTATACCTTAAAAACGTAGACAATGAATAGACTAAATCCCTGTCCTGGGCTGCCCTAGCGCAGACGCCCGGGGCAGCAGAGAAACATGAAAGGGACGCTTGGCATCAGGACATCAAAATGGATCGTTAGGCTCAGGGATGCAGCACTGAGAAATGAATTTAAATGAGGAGGGGAAGATGCATAGTAAACTACTTGGTTCTAGGGCACTGGATAAAATCTGATTAAATCATCTTTGAGACCGAGTTGAGGACCTTGTACGAGTCATGTGTTTTGTTAAAAGAGAATGCATTAATGGAGAGAAAGGGTTATGTGAGGATAGGGGTTGTTAGGTCACATGGGAGCAAACAGATGCTATATATCAAATTGAGATTTGGTTAATTTATGGTGATCATATTGGTCCTGTATTAGCACTTTTTCATCAAAACTATTTAAAACAATGGCATGTAAATGAGACATATTAACAACTCATCAGTTCCATCAATTTCTCTCAAGGGTCATAATTTTCAGCAGAGACCTCCAGTGGGCCTTTGCTGCCAATCAGAAGCACAGCTTTCATGCATTAGGCAGTAGATGAGTAAGCATGAATTGTAAATATGAATTATTTTAAATCTTGCAGTAAGGCAAGCTCAAACCTGAAAGATGGCAGACTAGCCAGGGCTCTAGAGTGCGACCAATTTGGTGGACCAATTTGGTCGCACTATGCGACCAATTTGGTGGACCAATTTGGTCGCACTATGCGACCAAAATGTGTACGGGTGCGACTAAATTTTTTCCTAGGTCGCACCGGTGCACCTAGGTGTCCGCAGCATCCGCTGTCTCTCCACAAACGAAGCGTTTGTTATCCTAAGACGGAACTGACACTCATGGTTGGATCATATCGTGGTCTAAACCAATCAGAGACAGAGATGGGGCGGGTCTTTGCCTCTGATTGGCTGTGGTCCAGATATTCCTGTAGCTCCGTGCTGTGTGATTGAAATTACGACCTGAGCACCAGAGAGTCAGTTTAGCAGACCTGGGCATTGCATGGCCCGCGGGCCATAACCGGCCACAGGCTGTCTCAATCCGGCCCACGTGAGGTAAATCAAAAATTTAAAATAAATAAAATGTGTTGAGCGGTAGTAAATATGTAGTCCTGAAAGACTACAGTGATCAGGCGATTTACATATGTGCGCTTGCGCAACCTCACCGACAGGAGAGTTAGCTGTTGGTTAGCCCTCGAAAATGAAAAACTTTGCCACTGATTAACTTTTAACAAGACATGGACTTCTAAGTATCTGTTTACTGAGGTCAAAGTGAAAGCTGTGAAGAAAAAAAAACTAACGCGGACATAATAAGAACTTGACTGATTCAGTGGGCGCAGGCTGATGGTTTGCTAGTTGAACTGCAGACCCTGATCATTACCTGTCAGCTGTCCTTCGCATTTCCACCTCAGACATTCAGACAGATTTCGATGCGCTTGTTTAAGCCCAGTGGATTTCTCTCACAGAACAAAATGAACTGAAAAAACGTATTGCTTTTTGTATAAAGTTGATCAATTCCACATCTTTAACATACTGCAAAACAACTTTTCAGTGTTTGTGAAGATTAACTGGTTACAAATAAAATGAAACACTGTTGTTGTTTATACTGTTTATTACTTCTATAATCTTTCCTATTTGACCTACACCAAAATCTAAAATATTTATATAAATATTTACAGAATATCCTTATTCTTCTGATAACCAGTAGCAGCTAATCAAAATATATACTTTACTGCTTTTTACAATGGGAGAAAATGAATAGTGAGCAAATTGATGAGGCCCTCCAACACATTTCAGGTTTCTCATGTGGCCCCTTGTAAAAATGAAAACCCCTGAGTTACGAAGCTGGGCCATGGAGCTAACCCATGGAGCTAGGATTTTGATGCTAGGGAGAGTGTGGCAAGATGATTTAGCCAAGGCCATAGGGCAACAAGGCCAAATTACAGGTGTTGGCCATCTGAAGGGCATGGGACAGCAAGGTGGGACCCGCTATAAGACTTTGAGCCATGAAATGTTAGGTCTCAGTTCAGGGAAGCACTTTTAAACTGTAGCACTTTCTATTTTGAAATGTTTTATTTTGCTTAAAATGTTTTAGTTTGGTAGCTCAGTGAAGCACTTAAAATATATATATATATATACAGTATGATTGTGCTTCAAATAAAAAAAATATTTACCTACAACTTATTCTTGTTTAAGATCATTTACATAATATATATGAATGTATATGGAGCGTGATAAAAAGGTGACCTTGAAATTGTGGCGACGCAAGGAAAAATTTGGGTGCACCTAAATTTTGTGCTGGTGCACCTAAATAAAAAAGTTAGGCGCACCAGTGCAACCAAGGCAACAAGTTAGTCTGGAGCCCTGCTAGCTACCGACAGCTACGTTTTTCTCACCTGAGCAACTCTGGTTGGATAGGGGACTCTAGGAGAAGAATGACTGCCAACAGTGGGAGTAGCAGGAACGCTCCAAGACTCAGCAATGTCACACGAAAGACTTTTCCACTGTATGTGCTGTGGGAAGACAAACCAGCGATTTATAAAGAGTAATTCGGCTATGTGCTTCATGAGCTTGATGAAAAAAACTAAACATTTATGCATTTAGTTGTAATATGAACAGTTTACATAGTGATTTCACAAGGGCTATGGCACAAAAGCAAACGACATTAGGCTACGTGTTCTCTAAGGTTGTACAATAATTTCCAACAACGTGAATGCAGAAAAAACGTACAATAATAAATATACCTTTTTTGCAAGTATCTTTTCATATATGACACGTCCCTGCCAAAACAAAACTGACCTAGATACACGGAATATTACTGGAATGTACCGCGCACACTATACACGCACATTGTCTCTCCTACCTGGTTAAGTGGCGTCTAGCTACGCTAGAATGGGTGATGTTGTTATGAGCGTTTGAAGTATGATTTGATGGTTACCGTTTCCTACCAATTAAATGTTTTTTTATGTAGTTAAAGGCATCTAGAGCATACCTGGTGCCCTTGTAGAGAGGTTCCTGTAGCTCGTCAGTGATAATTTGTGGTCTGTTCAGCCTCCTGAACCGTAGTCCTTCTGGCTCATTCATGTTGAAATTACACCTCCAAGTTAAACTCTGTTGACAAGGGATACAATTCTAAATGCTCGATTCGCTGCATAAGCAGGTTGTTCCTTTGGTAGTTTGCAGAGATAGTCCACTTATCAGCATCGTCGATATTCTGTACACTCTGCTGTCAATCGTTGACCAATCTTTAGCATATACTATGTCGTCATATCATTGCGCCTTGACCTGAGGGACCGACCAATGGGACCGACCGTTTTATCAATCCACGTTTTCTCCGTTCTTGTGTTCTTGCGAACTCGTTTTACGTCATCTTTCATTACCCAAGTACGTTCCAATCCAAAGAACACAAGACACAAGTCACCAGAGCCCGTTTACTAATAATAATGTCTTATTAGACATTCTCTGAACTCATCAAGAACACCAAAAATACCCGGAAGTGTTCTTGATCCGCAACTTTTATCGAGGATGCATCGGATGGTGACTTAGCGAGAACGCATGATTTCCCAGAAGTCATTGCAATAACACGCGTCTCAAATCTTTCTCCGTCCTCGCGTTCTTGCTAGACCGTTCTCGCAAGACGCCTAGCAAGAACGTTCTTCTCAAGAACGCAAGTACGTTAGCATTGATAAACAGCCCAACTTGGCCAGCGAGAACGCAACTGATTTCACAGAAGTCATTGCAAGATGTCAGGAGAGGCGGACAAACATAACTGTAAGTTTTTACTATTCATATTTCAGCTAAATGGTACGTGTAAATCAGCATCTGAATTAAAATGTGAAGAGAAATGGTCAGTGTAGTCGCCGAAAATGTGCTTATTTTATTGATGAAAGGGCTCATTTGTAAATTTGCTCCGACTATACGATAACCTAGCTAGCATCTCAGTGCAGTGCAGATCTAGTTTACATTACCTAAGTTAGCATGGGCCACAGAAAACGTAAAATTACAGGTAGGTACGTTTTTTAGATTTTATCTAATTTTTGTAGTTGATTCTCCCTTCTCAAATGTCATATCGATCATATAATGAATACAGATATATATTCACGTGAATATTTTATTCAGGGTCTGCTGAGGAGATTACAGCCCTCATTGAGTGGAGGGGGGCGAATGAGTCTCTCTTCACTGGGAAGAGAAACTCATCAAAATCGGGATGGGAGTGAGTAGAGATTCTAAAGATTATAATTTTAGCAAATATAACATGGTTCACTTATACAAAAAAGTCATCCTAGCCATGATGTACATTGCGGTAGCAGATGGGAAACAGGCACCTGATAGCATATTAGTTTCTCTTTCACTACTCTGTTGCACCACTGAAAACCAAAAAGAAGTGCACAAGCAGAACCTCCCCATGGCTGAGAAATAAAAATAAGAAAGAAAGAAAATGCCGTGCAGCAGAGAGAAAATGGAGGAAAACAAAGATCACTATCCACTACAATATCTACAAAGATACACTAACCACCTATAACAAAACCATCCGTCTAGCAAGGAGAGAATATTTCTCCAACATTATTACAGAAAATGCCAGAAATTCCAGAGTTCTTTTCTCCACCATTGACCAGCTGCTAAACACTGTCCCTGCCCCACCTCCATCCTCAGCAGTTAAATGTGAAGAGCTTGCTTTGTTCTTCAAGAACAAAATAACTTTGATCAGAGCGAGTATTATTAATAGTGGGGTCGAAACTGACATCAGTAGATTCTGCAACATAACCATGAGCACATTTACCTGTATCACACTTAGTGAACTTTCCAAAATTGTCAGCGAATCTAACTCCACAACCTCAGATATTGATCCTATACCCACAACATTCTTTAAGCGAGTGTTTGATAGTGTCTCAGGTCCGGTGCTAGAGATTATAAACACATCCCTTAGATCTGGTGTCTTCCCAGATGCCTTCAAAACAGCTGTTGTAAAGCCCCTATTAAAGAAACCCAAATTGGATAACAGTCTACTTGCAAATTACAGACCAATATCAAACCTTCCATTTATTAGTAAAGTACTGGAAAAGATAGTTTTAGTCCAATTAAATTCTTTTCTTGAAGAAAATAACATCCTGGAAGTCTCGCAGTCAGGTTTCAGGAAATATCACAGTACTGAAACTGCTCTCACCAAAATAATTAGCGACCTCAGACTAAACTCTGATGCAAATAAAGTCTCTATCCTTATCCTGTTAGATCTCAGTGCAGCATTTGATACAATTGATCACGACATCCTAATCAATAGACTGGAAAAGCTTATTGGGTTCACAGATAGTGTATTGAACTGGCTGAAATCATATATCACAGGAAGGAAGTTTTATGTTAGTTTAGGTGACCATAGGTCCAAGAAACATGAGAACTGCTACGGGGTTGCTCAAGGAAGCTGCTTAGGTCCATTACTTTTTTCTCTTTATATGTTACCACTCGGCGACATAATCAGAGAACATAACATAGATTTCCATAGCTATGCGGATGACACACAACTATATATATCCACTGAACCCAACGATGCAACGGCCATCAATTCCATTACCAACTGCCTGTTGGCAATAAACAAATGGATGAATGATAACTTTCTTAAATTAAATGAAGACAAAACCGAAGTTCTACTATGTGGCCCCAAATCCAAAAGAGAGATGCTTATTAAGAATCTTGGAGGCTTAACCCCCTGTCTTAAACCAGAGGTGACGAGTCTCGGTGTAATCCTGGACTCAGATTTGAATTTCAACTCTCACATTAATAAAGTGACCAAAACAGCTTTCTTTCACCTGAGGAATATAGCGGAGTAAGTATAGAGGAATAGAGGTATAGAGGAATAGGAAGGTACGACCATTCATAAACCAAAATGATGCAGAGAAGTTAATTCATGCTTTTATATCCAGCCGGCTGGACTACTGTAACGCGCTTTTCACTGGTCTTCCCAAGAAAACCACTGAAAGACTACAGCTCATTCAAAATTCTGCAGCTAGATTATTAACCAAAACTAAAAGGAGAGAACACATTAGTCCTGTCCTAGCTACTTTACACTGGCTCCCTGTTACCTTCAGAATTGACTTTAAGGTCCTTTTCCTCACATACAAAGCTCTACACGGACAAGGACCTAGCTACATTGCTAACTCCTTTATAAACTACACACCAGCTAGAACACTGCGATCATCAAATGCAGGCCTATTAGAGGTCACCAGAAGCAGTCATAAGAAGATTGGTGATTCGGCCTTTGTCAATTACGCCCCAAAACTATGGAACAAATTACCCATAAATATTAGGGAAGCAAACACTCTAGACATTTTTAAAAGACAGCTTAAAACCTACCTTTTTACCGAAGCATTTAAGTAATTTTATCTCAAAAGGGTTTTCCTACTTTTTAAAGTTGTTTTCTCTCTTGAACAGAGATCTTATTGGGATTTTTATTTTTGTTTGAATTGTTTATCACTTGTATTATTGTTTTTATTGATTTTATGTAAAGCACCTTGAGCTACAATTCTTGTATGAAATCTGCTATATAAATAAAGTCTTACTTACTTACTAGTTTTTGCTCAGTAGTTTTTACAAGTAACCAAAATAGTTATAGATAGAATTGCTTAATATTTATCAGTTTCCCTGAATTGCTCTTAGAGAGGGAAGAGAATGTGAATTGAACTGTTGATGTGACTTCCACTTTGATTTTCCCAGAGCCTTTGTGAATCAGGCAGAGTTTCAAATTACAGACAAACAAGCTAAGAAAAAATGGAACAACTTGAAAGAAAAATACAAGGTAATTTAAAATAATTGTAAATTCAGATGTGATGTTTCTTATTAAAGTGTTGTACCGTTTCCAACACCAGTTGTTTTAGTACCTCCACATATCAGGCAATTTGTGACAAGCTTAGTGCTTTCATTAGTTAAAAATAAGAAATAAAATCCTCATGATTTCATATTTAAAATTATATACACAAATGTCTAAGGTCCTAACAATTCTGCAACTTAATTGTTGGACTTCTTCCTAAAGGAGCTGAGGGACCCACCCTCAGGGAAAGGGGCGGAGGCAGGGGGGGTCACAGGGGGGGTCACTGCTGCCACCTGGCAGTGGTTTGCCTCAATGGATGTAGCACTCCGGGAACAGCATTCTATTAATCCACCTCTGGTAGTTGCTGCAAACATGACATCCGCTGCAGGTGGTGATGTGGCCTCCTCTGCCCCTGCCAGGAAGAGAGCTAAGCCAGTGCCAAGGAAGAGGGCATGTGAACTCCTGGATTTCTTGAGAATGCAGGCGGAGAAAGAAGAGGAGAGAGAGAGCCAGGCTCTTCAAAGGGAAGAGGAGAGGGAGAGGGCAGCAGCTGCCAGAAGCGAAAAATTCCTCTCACTTTTTGAAAAATTGGTTGACAAAATATAATAAATAAAAACTTCTGATTAGTAAGGTTTATGATTATTACACAAGACAGTTAATAACCTCCTACATTCAGCACTGACAGAACATGTGTATTGCTGAGAAGGGAACACCACAGCAATGCCAAGGGTCTCAAAATGGATTTGGCATAAAAAATTACTTCATTCAATAGTGTAAATAAGATAATACACTAATTTACAAACATTTATTGTAAAGAAGCAATAATTAAATAGGCTATATATGAAAGCAAACCAAATAATAGAAAATATGACACATTCAAAGTTTACCCCTCGCCCTACTTGGCACAGTCTTGTGTTTTTATCCCCTGAATGTAATCATGCTCCTGCAGAGATGCATGTAGTTCTGTAGGAGCAGAAAGATGTGCAGCCAGTCTAGCCCGGAGGTTGTTGCCAGACACCTCCTGTTCCTCTGCGCAGTCCTCTGGATTGTCACCCTCTTCCTCATGCTGAGGATGGTCCACCTCAAAGATGTCGTCCACAGAGACACAAAGGTTGTGGAGAACGCAGCAGGCAGCAACCACCTTGGGGACAAACAGAGGACGCACTTCCAGAGCACTCAGAAAGATGGATCTCCAGCGAGTTTTCAGCATGCCAAAAGTGCGCTCAATTACGCACCTTGCTTTGGCATGGTGGCTGTTGAACCGGGCCTCAACATGTCCTGGTGGTACACATAATGGTGTAGAAATGTTATACGGTTACATTATTTGGTAGTGTTGTTTTTTACTGTGTTATTTATGTGTTTGTGCAGGTGTTGGCAACTTTGGATTTAGGTGCAGTAAATATCCCTACCAGCTATAGGCTGTCGAAACGGGGTGACGACAGCCACAGGATTCTGCAGGCATGGATATCCACCATCTCCAAGGAGGAAATAACCAGCCGGGGGATAAAGGGACTCCTTGAACATTGGGGATCTCCGCAGGACAAGGGCATCGTGGACAGAACTTGTGTTGCCAATGTACACGTCAATGAACTTTCCACGGCTGTCACAAATGCCCTGCAGGATAACTATGGGAAAGGGCTTGCGGTTCAAGTGACTCTTTTGTTGTGGCATAGCAGGTGGACCGATTCTGATGTGGCACCCATCAATGGCTCCTGCAGCGAAGCGGAAGGCTTCATGGCCGGCCAGGTGAGCAAATCCTGCCCCCACCCCCTCCATCTCATCGGCCTTGGGGAAATTGATGATGCGGTGAAGGATTGTCATCATTTCCTCTACCACGTGGTGTACAGCTCTGCACACTGTAGCCACTGGCATAGAAAAGGCATTGGATGTCACACGGTATGAAGCACCACATGCAAGCCAGTAAACAAACATGTACACTTCCATCTCGTGGCTCCAACCATGCCTTTTCTTTCTCGGCAGGACCTGGACCAGCAGTTGGATGGTGGCCCTGGCGAGCCTGAAGGCTGGTTTGGTGTCTTCATCCGAGAAGACTATCTTGATGATGGACACTTGGTAATTTACTTGAGCATAGTTCTGTGGAGTTCCATCCTATTTAAAAATAAAATGAGAGATAAAAGTTCACAATTTTGTTCAATAAAAGGTTTTAGAACATCCCACATTGTGTTGTTTATTCATAACTGATAATACTACTGATAATATTAAACACCTTAACTCATTGTGAAGTGGTTGATTGTCATTTCTTTGTAACATTTGGTCCAAGATAATTCAAACCTTTACAACTTTATGAATCCGCCCGTGGAATTGCCAATTGGAATCCAGTAAGACATTTACTTAACCCTTGTGTTATCTTCGGGTCATTCTGACCCATCAGTCATTGTGACCCACCGTCGTATTGCGACAGATTTACCGCATACAAAGACAAAGTGAAGCATTTTCTTTTAACAGCTAGGCTGTCTCAGACCCCCCACATTGCAAAGGTTAAAAGAAAATTATTTTAATTTGTTTTTGTATTGGGTAAAATTGGGTAAACACAACGATGGTTCGTTATGAACCTTTGGGTCATGTGACCCGAAGGCAGCACGAGGGTTAATTAGATGGTTGGAGTTTCCATTAAGGTTTGTGTTACCTTAGGGTCATTGTGACCCATCAATCATTGTGATCTACCGTCGTGTTGCAGCAACTTTACCTAATACAAAAATTAAGTGAAACATTTTCTTTTAACCGTCGGGCTGTCTCACACCCCCCACAGCGCGAAGGTTAAAATAAAATAATTTGTTTTTGTATTGGGTATAAAGTTGTCGCAACACAACAATGGGTCGTTGTGAACCATCGGGTCATTGTAACCCGAAGGCAGCACAAGGGCTAAGTAAATGGTTTTGTTACTATTCGACCACTTACATTTAGAAAGATAAGTGATAGCATTTGACGAAGCCTCGCCATCCTCCTCCGTCTCATTCTGGCCCTCCTCCTCTGGATCAGGCGCCTCAGCTCAGCTGCCTCCTCCTCAGCTTTCAAGTAAAGTGACCCTGCCACTGCTATCAGTGCCCTTCTGTTTGTTTCCATAATTGTCTGATTTGAGTCATATATATATATATACATGTATGTATTGCGCAATAGCCAAGAAAACCCGTATCTCAATTCGTTTCCATCCTCGCGGTCTTGCAAGACCGTTCTCGCAAGACGCTTGGCAAGAACGTTCTTCGGATTGATAAACAGCGAGCGGGATCAGACCCATAAAGTCTATGACCAGACAGTCCCAGTCGATTACTGATGACGTAAAGGTTTGATTATTTTCCGCGAAAGTTAGCTTAACAGACGGAAGCCATCGTTTTCACAGTATCCGAGTGGCACGTACATTGCATATGATTTAGTTAACCGAAAGAAAAACATAATTTAAAACCTGGTAGAAGTTATCTAGTGACGCTGAGTCTAGAGCTAGCGGGCTTTTTACGATCTGAGTTCCGCAACTCAAACTACTAGCTAGCTCTACTAGCTTGTTGCACTGACGATTTAGCCAGCTGATCTGAGTACAATATCTCTTACGCATTGCTTTGTTGTAGTCTGTACAAGCTCTTGGTTCCATACCAATAAGGATGGAGTACGGGAAGGAAAGGGTTGTGGCGCTGGTAGACATGGACTGCTTCTACGTCCAGGTGGAGCAGAGGTTGAATCCAGCCTTGAAGAACACCCCATGTGTGGTTGCCCAATACAAGACGTGGAAGGGAGGCAGGTGAGTTTCTGACACAAAGATGCTATTTCTATGGCCACTGCAGTTAATGCGGTTATCATTAGCATAAAAGCAGTTTTTACCTTTTGTTAAGGTCCTTCCCTATAATCTTACCCTATGACAGTGGATCTCAATCTTGGTCCGTGTGCCACCTTCCCTGCATGTTTTTTTTATTTTTATGTTTCCCTGCCCCAAAACACCTGATTGACCCATTCACTTGAATCAAGTGTGTTGGAAGAGGGAACACATCTAAAACATGCAGGGCAGGGGAGTACAAGGACCAGGATTGAGAACCACAGGTCTATGCACAGGACAAGGGGACATGTTTAAGTCAGACATAGGCATAGCTAAAAGCATTTCTCCAAGTTGCATGGACCATATAATTCAGCATCTCTGTGTCGGCAACTTACCCACCTTGCCTACTCTCTAGCTAATATTGGCCAACAAAAAGGAGCACGTTTCATATCTCTTTTGTCCTGAACAATCTTTCACATTTTCGAAAATCATATTTCTGTTCCTTTCCCCCAGTATTATAGCGGTGAGTTATGAGGCCAGGGCTCATGGGGTGACAAGGAATATGTGGGCTGATGATGCTAAAATACTGTGCCCAGATCTCCAGGTGGCGCGGGTTAGGGAGTCTCATGGCAAAGCAGACCTCACTCAGTAAGTTGCCTTAAACCCACCAATGGGTCTCACTAAATGTAGCTTGTTTAGTAAATTAAACCAACAGAACAGACCTCTTCATTTGAATATCCTCTTACCGTCTGCCATCAAAGGACCCAATAGCATGTTCAGAAGTGCTTCAATGCTATTTTCTCTGCGTAGTTACCGTGAGGCCAGTGTGGAAGTGATAGAGGTGATGTCTCGTTTTGCTGTAATCGAGAGGGCCAGTATAGACGAAGCCTACATGGATCTGACAGCTGCTGTGCAGCAGAGGCTGAAGGACATGACAGATCTACATGTAGACCCTGGCCTGCTGAAGGCCACCCATGTTCAGGGCTATCCACAGGATCCTTCAGACCAGGAGGGGGCCCCAGAGGACACTGGCACAGATAAAGGTGGGTTGGAAAAATGTTGACATCTGTGGCTATTAACTACTGTCTGATTGGCACTGATGAAGAACCTGATTTTTGGGGGGATGTGACATCACTGGACAGGAAACGAAACTTAAACTTACTAGCGGAGAGGTGGAAAATAGGAGGTTGCAATGTGGTGCTCTTAGCTGTGCTGGGGTAGACTCAAACTGGGACAACCCATGCCCACCCATACAGTAGCTTTAAGCCGACTGAAAACGCTCTGGTTCTTGTTCACAGAGACGAAGAGGTCCAGAGGGCTGCAGCAGTGGCTTGGCTCCCTCCCAGTCCCTCCGGCTGGGGCCCTGGGGCTGCCCTGTGCGGAGCTGCAGCTGGCGGTGGGGGCTGTGATCGTGGAGGAGATGAGAGCAGCTGTGGAGCAGCATACAGGCTTCCGCTGCTCTGCTGGGATATCCCACAACAAGGTTAGTGCACCCTCTGCCACTCCACACATGGAGAGGGCATGTTTGTAGTCAGGAACAGTCATCCACGGGGTCCTTTGGTTTATGTTTGCCATCTTATCTCTGTCCAGGTGTTGGCTAAACTAGCCTGTGGCCTCAACAAGCCCAACCGCCAGACTGTCTTGCCTCTAGACTCGGTACCTGAGCTCTTCAACTCTCTCCCCATTGGCAAGATGTGAGTTCTTATGTGGTGTTGTACTATGTTGTATTATGTTATCGAATGGATACCAGTAGTATGTGCTGTTGTTTATGTGCAGTCGTAATCTGGGAGGAAAACTAGGGGCCTCCATCTCCGAGACTCTGAAGGTGGAAAACATGGGAGATCTGACCCGCTTCTCTCCGGCTCAGCTTGGACAGAGCTTTGGGGACAAGACCGGGTAGGAACCACTCCCTCACTACCCCACTGTCCTAACAGTCTCTCATTCTCCCAAACCCTTCCCCCTCCACCCACCCACACAAACACCCATCATCATCCCCTAGTCTAATGAGATGTGTCCTGTGTGCAGACCATGGCTGTATGACATGTGTCGGGGGATCGACTTTGAGGCAGTCAAGCCCAGGCAGCTTCCAAAGTCTATTGGCTGCAGTAAGAACTTTGCTGGGAGGACATCGCTTGTCACCAAAGAGCAGGTACATGAATACATCATGCTTCCCATCATGCCTCACCTGTTCCTTTTTATTCCTGGCAAATGTGTGGTGGATGTCTGCAGCTGTTCATCTTGATCTGTGTGTTCAGGTGCAGCACTGGCTCTACCAGCTAGCTCTGGAGTTGGAGGAGAGGCTGACCAAGGATAAAGACATGGTGAGAACCTCGCCAACTGATCTTTTCTCGGTTGAACTCTCCCTGTGTCTGTGTCACTCTCAGAACAACTGAAGAATGAACTCTGTCTCTGTGACTCATGACAGAATGGTCGAGTGGCCAAACAGTTGACAGTGGGTATTCGGCAGTTGGGGGACAAAAAGCCAAGCAGCTTCTCCCGCTGCTGTGCGTTAGCACGCTACGATGCTACCAAGATCTCTACCGACAGCTTTGCCATCATCAAGAGTCTGAACACGGCGGGAAATCACCAGGCGGCATGGTAACACATGAACTCTCTTCCTCAGTGCTGTAAAGCAAACGCAGTTTTCAGCTGTCACGTTTTTGACACCACCCTCTTCTCTTTCTATATCTCTGTCTCCCTCCATCATCAGGACTCCGCCCCTCACCTTGCTCCACCTCTCCGCCAGTAAGTTCAATGACGCGCCCTCTGCAGGGTCTGGGGGAATCGCTGGTTTCCTGTCTAGTGATGTCACATCCACGCAGAGTAAGTTGTCCTCCACTCAAACCACCCAGGCCTCTTCGGACTCCAGCCCTGGTAGACCAGGTGCCATCCAAGCCTTCTTCCAAAGAGCTGCAGAGAAACAAAGGAAGAAGAGGGAGGAAGAAGAAGAAGAAGAGGGGGAGGGGAACGTGGAGGAGGGTGGTGGAGGCTCTGGGACTTCTCTCCAATCATCATTCATGCCTTCCTCTGGGGTTGAGGGCTGTGTGTCCGGGCAATCATCCTCCACTTCTACCATCTCCTCCTCCAGGTCGTCCTCTCCCCCTCCCCTTGTAGTCGCCATCCCTTCCCCCCCTTCGGCCTCGATCACCTCCTTCTTCCAGAGGAAGACGCTGGAGAAGAGCAACTCTGGAACAGACGAGCACATTGGTGGCCGTGAGACGGCAGGACACGACATGACAGTAAATGACAGAGACACACTGGAATGTGGGTCACTTTCAAAGAATGGCACAGCATTAAGTGAGGAAACCGCTCAGGGTCATCTGTTAGGCAGCCTCACTAGGAGGTCAGGCTCCCCTGTGTCCTGCCCCGCCTCCCCTCCCACAGCTTCCCTCGCCCCCGCCCAGCTTCCCTCCAGCCTCGTCTCTGAAGACCTGCTCACCTGTGAGCGTTGTGGACAAGACGTCCTGGCCTGGGAGATGCCGGAACACTATGACTACCACTTTGCTCGGGACCTACAAGACTCGTTCTCTTCCACATCCTCCCCTTCTGTCTCCTCACTCGTCGCGGCCACGTCTCTCCCACCTCCACGGGTAGGAACAGGTACCCCCAAGTCTTCCCGGGGAAAGACAAGGGCGAGGGGCCAGTCAGGGCCCCAGGCCAAAAGGCCCCGCTCCCAGGGAGGCAGCAGCGGCACCCTGGATGCCTTCTTCAAGAGGAACTAACGGAGAAGTTGATGGAGATATAAAACATTGTATCCCTTTGTAAATCCTATTGGTGTATGTGGTCTTTTTGTATGCAAAATGCTGTATTTCTACGTCACATATTTTACATGCCGCACTTTTATACCACTAGGTGTCCCCACATCATCATAAGATCATCCTGTGGAGAGAGCTCAAGTGTTCAAAGTTGATTTGACTATAAAGCTAAAACAATACCACTTTGTTCAGAAATGTAACTATTAGTCTTAAGTTGTGTTTGTCTAAGAGCTCTAACTTCTGGATAGTGGAGCTCAGAAGAGGCCCTTAGCTAATTGGACTGTCAGACTACCCGACAGCAGGGAGCTACTTTGACTATATCGATGCTCACTGTTCCCAGAGATTCAACAGGCCAGGATTGCCTCTATGACAGATATTGTTGCACCATTTGTAGGTGTGGCCCATGATGTGAAAATGCCCTCCACAGTGGAAGTGTTTATGGTGTTGTAACATCAGGGTCAGAACAGTGGAAGAGTAGTGAATCATTGGGTCACGGCCTGGGCCCTTTTTTTTCAAGGTTTCCCTATCAATTTTCTTTCACATATGAAAACATAGTTCAGTTTTTTTATTGATTTATGTACACCATAATATACAAACTGGATCTGTACATAAATACATATGGTACTTCACCCACACAAGAGGATTAAAATACAGTACGTCATTTTTAAAGAAAAGTCTTTGCATCCGTAGTAGAGGAATTGATAATATTTGTGGTGTGTGAAAACAGGTGATCTAAGAAGACAGGTATTAACCACTATAAATCTATAAAAACAGGAACATTCCTCAAATGCAAAAATCTATTTGAAACATTCGATAGACTCCTTTTTCAAGGCTATAAAATAGTTTGGTTGAAATACATTTTTTCCCCCTCTAACTGTGCACACAAACCCTACATCAATAACGTTATTGTAACAAACAAGAAACACATTTCTACTGTCTCCATACCGTAGTTTTGGAGGCGACAATCTGTTGGATCATTCATGTGAACATACAATTACATTAGATAACTAATTAGGCCAATAGTAGCCTTCAACAATGAGTAGCAACTTGAGTTTAGATATCAAATATGGTGTCACTGAAAAGCACCAAATCTGGCTGATTGTAAAAAAGTATTTAAACCCTAGGGTGTCATGGAAGGTTCTCAGAGTTCCACCAGGCACTGTGTTCAATCCTTACAAAAGCAAAGTGATCTCAGTAACTTCATGGAAAAGACTAAACGAAACTCGAACACAGAAGGTTAAACACAATGTCAGCTTAGCATTCAACACACATAATCAAACACACAATGAGCACAAATCCCTTTTTTGGAAATAATTGGTTGAATAATGGTTCCTAAAAGCTCTTTATGCCAAAACCTCGTTGATTCAACACAGGAGTAGTGATGTCAAGAACTACTACTGACCCCAGCATCTAAAGCACATCATGTAGTCAACCACACCATTGATTCATTGAGTTATCAACAGGCATTACTACAAGTCAACATCCTAATTCTCAAACAGTGCCATAAAGGAAGATATGGTTACCAGTCAATGTTAGTTGATACCAATTATGTCAGGTTCGTTTCCACATGCCAGAGTACCCTGTCTTCATAAAGCGCCACTGTCAACAGCCTGTTCAGTGCGAGAGGGGCACGTGCCGCTTTGTAAGAAAAACGAAAAGTGTATAAATGTTTTATAATTGATAAGATCTGGTGAAATAAAGAATGATGAGGAAGCCTCACAGGAGGATTTAACATCTCTAAAAGGCTTGTCCTCTGTTGTCAGGCACTCAGCTGGTCACAAAGACGAGGTGGTGTGTGGTGATCATTGCCTACCTCTGATCACTGTTAGCTGCAATTGAAGCAAAGTCTATTGCACATAGAGCAGTCTTCTACTTCAAAAGTTTGTAAACATGTCTGAAATATAGATGTGTATTAAAAGACTCAGTGCCCTTACAGGTGATAAAAACATATAGGCATTCGTGTCAGTGTGTGTGTACGGTCTTGTGAAATTCTATTCTTGCATTCAGGTGCAAACGTGTTTCTTCAATGTCTGTGTATTAAGCACTTCATCGGGTGTATGAATAACTGAAGCGACTTCTTGTTTACGCTCATGTTTCCATGGTTACCACAGATAGATGCCAGATGGACAAATCCTTGTTCAACACCACCGTGACACTAAGGCACTGCTTGGGGGAACCTGCCTGAACACCGACAACTTAAGGTGAGTTATTATAAGAAAGCATCTCGTTTTAAAGGCTCGAGAGATTTGAGTGTGAGACGTTTGGTGTGACAACAAGGCTTTGGAGAAGCAATCATTAACAAAAGAGAAAAGACAGAACAAAAAAGAGAAAAAGTTCGCTCAAGTCTGTTGTGTTGAGACCGGCCTTTCGGATGAAGACCAGAGGCAAAAGATGGCTTGAAGAGGATCCTCTCTCCATCACGTTCTTCAGTGTGGTTCTAGAAGGGACTTTTGGTGTGCTGCGTCCACGGGCCGGTCCTGAGGTCGGCCCTGAGGTCGGCCCTGAGGTCAGTCTGGGGCTCTAGGCTTCCTCGTCCTCGCTGTGGGGGGGCTGGTACTGGGAGACGGGCTGCAGCTTGGTGACCTGGCCGATGCCCTTGGTCACGCCCTCTCGGAAGAAAAGCTTGGCCCCCACCTTGAGGTACTCTGGGTACTTGATGAACCGGAAGCACACCACCGCCTTCTCTCCTGTTCTCAACTCGTCCTAAAGGGATGGATGGATGGTGAGTCGGAGGACAGGAGGAGTTTGACAGAGGACAGTGGTTTCATTCTTTCATGAGGTCGACACTTCAGATCGAATTGGATTTGGATAGCCCTTTGAAGAGTGAAGATGGGCTGGTTTGGAGAGCAACTGCGATAGCACGACCCTTTCAACTGTGACCAGGGCCCTGATGAGAATGCCTGCTTTGACATTTGACATCTTAAACGCATGCAATCAAAACCCCCGGTCTACCACTATATCAGTCTGCCCGAAGGATTATGGTCCGGTGGAGGACTAACCTTGCCGTGCACGGCCTCCACCGTGGCAGTCTGCCGGACGTTGCCCACATGGACGGTGACCTGGAAGCCCTTGTGGAAGGTCTTGGTGTGGAACAGCAGCACAATCTCAGCCTCAAACAGCGAACAGATGGTGGGGTTCATCTCTGGGCTCACCATCACCATGCCCTGGCAGAGGACACACACACACACACAGACACCCTTTAGATACAGACTAAGAGGGCCCACAATCTAGTCAGCGACCAACAACGGCTTCTATCGAACATAGGGGCGTGCTCGTAGAGTACCAAACATCTCCACACTCCCACGCAGCCACACCGGGCTTCATAGCGAGTGCCGCTCTCACCTTGCGCAGCAGCGAGCGGTCAAAGTCTCCCAGGGCCAGCGTGGCGGCCTGGCCCGCCCTGAGTACCCTGCATGCCGAGCGGTTCCTCTGGATGCTGCATACCGACAGCTGACGGAAGTGGCCCGAGTCGGTTGGCCCCACCACTAACTGCTCCCCCTCGCGACAGATACCACTGCAGGGCGACAGAGAGGAGAGAAGGACTGGTTAGGATTACTGACCCAAAATGGCGGTGGAAGGGGGAGATAGAGCAGACCGCAGATGAGGAACGAAAGACAGATCAGAGTAGAGCAGCGAACTGACCTGTAAAGAGTTCCTCCCACCACGGTGCCTACATCAGGCACGGTGTAAATCTCGTCCACCTGGAAAACACACCAGAGATAAGAGTCTGGATTAGAGTCTGTGTTTGGGTGAAAACACAAACCTGAGTGCATGTTTGTGCGTCGGTGCGTTCAGAGGGGTGCTCTGGATTGGTGTACCTGGAACTCAGTGAGCTGCTGCATGAGGTCCTCCTGCTCCTTGCTGTTGCTGAGGGGAGGGATGATGTTGAAGAAGACCTTGAGCAGGTCCAGGCTCTCCCCCGACACGCTGGACGCCGTGAAGATGGGCGTCACGCTGCGCAGGAAGACACACCCCGTGACGGGGAAGCCACCATGTTAGCGTTTGCAGCGTGGAGCGTGCAGGGCGATGAGACAACATGGGGGGGAAATAACAGCTGGGACCCGATGCTAGGTGTGTGTCTGTTACCTCGGCGACTGGGCGAACTGCTGTGCCGCCGTGACGGCGTCGTCCGAGTTGTAGACCACCAGGGGGACCTTGTTGCAGCCGGGCTGCTTCAGGACACGCTCCAGCTGCTTGACGGTGCGCTCCACCGTGGCCCGAGTGCACAGGTCCACCTTGCTCACCACGATGAAGATGGGCACCTTCAGGGCCATGGCCAGGCCAAGGTGCTCTCGCGTCGTACCGGCTGAAGGGTTATGGGGAGGGGGGAAGGCAGAGAAGGTAACAGGTCAAAGGGAGCACTTTGAGGAAGGAAGTTCGTCCCGCGCCAGTGTGTACCAGTGCCACTCTTAGGCTTTGAGAGAAAGACGTCAAAGCCGTTCCTCTGGCGGGGGGACGATTCTGCTGAGGTTGCAGTGAGACTAGGAGTCGGACGGCAGAAAATAACTGCTTATCTGGAGCTCCAGATCCAGGGAGAGGTGTGTTCAGTGGGGCATGGTGTCAAACAGATAAGAGAAAGAAGCCATGATGTCATGGCTAGACAGAAACGGAGGAGAAGGGAGCGCAGATAACACGCTAAAACCGTGACACAGCCCCGTTTTCAAAAATGCTTCGGCCAGAAGCAGCCAGGCTGGGACAACACTGACCAGACAGGAGGAAGGAGCCGTAAACAAACACAACTTCCTGTTTGGGATGTGCTGTCCCAACGTGTCTGAGTGTGGACTCTTCGTGAATGCTAAGAATTTGACTAAGAAGGTCATATGGCCATTGGTTGAATCGCACTAGTGTGCCCTCCTCTGGTGTTGGCTGAACTGGTTGTTCTAGAACTCTTGTAAACAGAGAAGCGAGGGAGGGAGGGAGGGAGGGAGGGAGGGGGGGTGAGAGAGAACACGGTATACACGGTATACAGCCTTGGATCTGGGGTCTGTGATCAGGTGAACATGCAGGGTCAAGGGCACTGAGCAATGACACTCATTACTAGGCTGGAAGTCCACAAATAGACCTATTCCTAATCAGCTGAGCAACAGATCATTTTACCAGTACGTAAATAAAACACAACCCCTCTTCCTTTAATGCATAGTGTGTACAGTGTGTGTCACCTGTTGCCGAGTCAATGTCCTGAATTAAACGTGTGTATGTGTGTAAACATGCACTTGCTAAAGGGACATACCTGAGATAACATTGTATTGTGTTGAGTGTGAATTTGTGTGTGTGGGTGTGTTTGTGTGTGTGTGTGAGCTCATGGGGGTTACCGGCAGTATGCAGCAATAAAGTTGCAATATGGATCAAAGTTCCTCTCATTGAATATTAACAGTGCATAGGAGCAGCTGTTTTGGGGTCAGGCAGCCTTCTACAGAGGACTCCTTCTGGCTCATCAGACACTCAGACTAGGCCTATTGTTTACACAGATCAATTTACCGTGTTACATAATTAAAGCCTAGGTTCACTGGTTGCGTGGACAGTGTTGCCTTTCAGTGTGCTTCATGGTTAAGATGGTCCTGAGGACCTCATTCCTGACCCACTTTGACTATGAAGACGGGAGTTCCAGCGGCACTCAGAAACACGTATATGCACACATATAGGGCTGGGCGATATATGAAAAAAATTGATATCTCGATATTGTCCACATTTTTACGATATTCAATATATATCTCGATATGTTTTCATTTGCATTTAAATAATTAAAAAACATGATTTTCTTTTCCCCCCATTAGAAAACAACAACAACAATTTAGATAGAACAGCTATTGTTACAAAGTACAAAATGTGTAGTGCAAATTTAAAGGGGTGATTGATTACAAAACCGATTTTACCTTGTCACAGTTGAATAATGACAGTTCAGTGGGTAAAATTGACATACAGTGAACCTCAAAGTCCATTGACACCTCTATGCAAATCTCACAATTAAAAAATGTAGCTGTAAAACGGTAGGTTTTGAGAAGCCACCGAACTGGCATCAGTTTGTCAAGGATATTGAAAATGGACTACGGTCGTAAATGCAGTGTTCCAGGCTGTACAGGGAATGCTGACACTTTTCAGAGTCTTCCCAAGGAACCAAACACTCGACGGGCTGTGATGTTTGTCTATGAGAAGATCCCTGTGCAGTTCGACCCTCAGTTACACATTTGCTCAACCATTTCACTGACGACAGTTTTGAAAACCTTGGACAATGTAAAGCAGAATTTTCTATGAAGCTGTTGCTGAAAAGAGGTGCTGTTCCGACCTTATGTTTATCACAACAGTGCACATGCTCTTTGTGAGCATGTGCACAAACAGTGTCTCTGTGTGTGTGTGTGTTTGTGTGTGTCTGTGTTTGTAAACACAGAGTAGCCAGATGGTGATCTTTAAACACAAGCAACACAAGGAACAGAAAAACAAAACAAAAAATTCTATATTTTACCACCTACCATTTACCTATATTTTCAAATTATTCGATTTTTCGAAAAAACACCTAGTGGCATGGATAGTGTATTTTCAAACTGTAGGACATCTGCCAGACTAGATATCTAAAGTTGGTTACCCTGTTATTGCAAACAAGTTTGTATAGATCAGCTATTTTAAAGTACCAATGTACTAGCACTGAATTGCATTCATCTAAAGATATCCATCTTTTATAATCAGCAATTATGAGCTGGGGTCCCTTAAGTAGCTCACACTATCAAACAGTAAAGAGTTCAGCCTAGTGCACACACAGAGACTGGTGCCAGAGCAGTAATCTTATCTGCTCCGCCTGACAGAATTTCATGGCTCAGGAATCTAACCCAGTCAGTTCTATCCTCAGGCATGTCAGGATGGCCGAGCGGTCTAAGGCGCTGCGTTCAGGTCGCAGTCTCCTCTGGAGGCGTGGGTTCGAATCCCACTTCTGACAGTGACATTTTACCCAACCAAGCACCAGAGAACTAAATGAGCAACCAAGTATACACTTCTGCATCCACTGGGGCTAGTGGTGTCCATAACAAAAGTCCTATAACTTTACAACTACACTGATATGGCAGGCTGCTCTGCAACAGAACAGAAAGTACCCCTTATTATTTTCTGTTTCAAAGTACAGTGTTGGTGCCTAGCAATTACAATGTTTACTTGAAAGATTTACGTCAAATAGTCTAGTGGAGAGACTAGTTAGACTTTCCGTGTCTTAATGTTTCCAGCAGTGTCAGCAGTACTGACAGGCCTTAGTAAAGCTCAGCTTACTAAACCAGCTGGCCTCAGTTTCACTGGGACAAGCACAGACCTGAGTCAGGCTGCAGGGGGCAAGAATGTAAGATATTCTGGGACAAAACCTGAGGGGCAGGGTGGATTCTGATAGGGTTCAGGGCCTGCCTGTTACGTAAGCCCAGAGATATTGTGTGTTTGAACAGTACAGCTGTAGCCTCATACCCTGCCAGCTTATCCACAGGGTCAAATTGCCCTTAATAGGACTACATATTTTTTATATTAGACTACATTCCAATTACTTTCAAACAGGCTTACCAGGACCTATGAAAGTCTGTCAGACCTTTTCTTTCCACATCAGTTTGTCAGCATTTATTAAGAACTTTATGAAAAATCTGGCACAAAGAAAATATTTGAACTGAATTATCAAAAAACTTGCCTCGTCTCAATGAACAACGCGAGGGCTCAAGAATATAAATCTATTTACACAGCCTTATAGAAAGATGAAAATGTTCAGATGGCTCACCAATGCCTGTGTTTGCACTGACCACCAGCATGGCAAAGTCTGGACAGTAGCTGGTCAGCCCAAATATGGTGGTTTTCAAGTACTTGTGGTGTCCAGCCAGGTCGATGAAGGTGATCATCTTCGATGCGCTCTCGCAGATCTCTTCTGCTGTCCGAGACTCACTGTAGTTTACCACCTGGTGGACAGGAAACAAGAAGAGACTACTGTTCGCTGCGAACTTATCTTCCAACACCAGCAGGACAGACTTGCACCCATCTAGAAGCATCTGCCTCTCCCTCGAAATAAATTCCGTGTTCTACTTCCTCACCTCTCCTTTGCTGTTGAAGCCCAGGATCTCAAAGCTGATGCTGGATGTGCGTCCTGTCTGGATCTCGTGGAGGTGTCTGAAGAGGTTGAGACGGGCGCGTCCTCGCCCGTTATCCAGCTCCCCTTGCGTCAGCACGCCGAGCAGGGTGGACTTCCCCGAGTCCACGTTCCCTAGCACTGCCACGCGCAGGTCCAGGAACTAAACAAACACATCGAAAATGAAACATGCAAAACTCATGAAGCATTTGCATCCACTTCTACCGTCCATACAGACAGTCTTTGCGAATGCAAACCGACGCAGCAGGTGCAAATCTAAGTCGGCCCAGATTTCCTTGTTCCACGGAGGGTTCGCCCACCTGTTGGTCGTCGGGCACTTTACGTATGAGCACCTCAGCGATCTTACGAGGGATCTCAGCGTCATAGTCCACCTCTCGCTCTCTGAGGACAGTAATGTCAGCTCCAACCCTGAGGGAACACCATCCATGAAGCACATTGTCTGTGCAGTTCACACCATTCCTGCGTATATGAATGGCAAACAAATAAAGGCGACATGTGTCTGAGTGAGAGATGGCAAGGGGGGGGGCCTTACTTCTCAGCCATCCTTCGCAAGGTATTGAGGGACGCCCTCATGTCCTCCTCCGATAGGCCCACCAGCATTCCGTTATCCTCCACGCCAATCTGATAGACGGCCTCGCCGCGGCCCTCCTGCAGGCGCCATTTCATTTGCGTGGCCAGGTGTTCGAAGCGATATTGCGTAGGGCTCACCAGCTTCAGCTACAGGACCGGGAGAGACAGGTCAGAATACAGTGCTGGAAGTAGATACACCGGGGCAACAACCAACCCAGCAGAGTCCAGAGGAGAGATAGGGCACCCTCAGCTGGACAGGCAAACCATATTGACTAATGCTCTGACACTTTGGTGGAACTGAGAATAATGTTCTCATTGTGGTTGTAAAGACTGGTCTACACATATCTCAATTGTGTTTCTGGACAGGGGGAAACTTTCAGAGCTTCTGAAAATGTTCACCTTCAGGGAATTTATTAAGAGTAGCTTCAGTTTTCACCAATAGCGAGAGAATAGGCCTATGAGTGATTGATAGATTTATAAGGAAAGGACAGTTGAGGCAATTGAGTTTTCGCTTACCTTGTACTCTATATTTCCCTCTTCAGCCTGAACCAGGGAGAGACAAAGGACATCATTTAAATACAACTGAGACAATGAACCCTATTGTTCTGTAAATAGGTACAAAAAAGGCCCAATCTGACTGAAAGAGCAAACGATCCCTATGCCTGTGAATGGGATGAATGGTTAGGAGAATGGTTAATAGCAGCATTCATTGTTTGATATGGCTGTAAATGCATGTGCAAGTGCTCTCCTAAAGTGATGCAACTTTGAACCCGGCTTTGTAACTGAGGATGTCCTGATATCAGTGGCATGTTCAGACATGTAAAGGGTAATCATGACATAACACTACAGATTGAGAGGGTTGGTTAACGACTACATAATTAATTGGGTATTTAGCATATTGCGTTATTGTGACACTTATTACACATTCTCAACCTATAAGATCAGTAAACACGTTTAGGAGTCATGGTAACATTTTTGAGAATTGAACACGGACAGAAGCAGGTTGAGTTTTACGTCTGAGGTTATTCTTTGGCAGAGGTTAACGTTCGGCAGAGGTTTAAAATCTACATTTAGCCAAACTCGGCCCGCCCCCTTTTCGAACTCTGCGCTAATATTTACAAACACAGCTGATCATGTCGACATATGTTTTCAAACCCCCATCGTCCTTCATTGAAGTCAAAAGTCATAACCCCTCTTTGGTCTCATTGAAGTCAAAAGTCATGACCTACACTGCTTTCTTAATTAAAAACACTGTTTATTCAGTTAGCTTTAGCAAGGCTCTCACTCGGTAACCCGCTCAAATGCAACGTGTCATTGGCGGTACTGTACAGCTGACGAAAAACTGGTCGAGCCTTTTCTAAGTGCCACAGCAGACTGCTAAACTGAACATTAATAATGTCATTAAACCACATGCATTTTATTTTACAATAGATGTTGATACGCTTCGTACTAACATATACAAACAGGTACAGTAGAACATCTACGAGTTGAGGACACACCAACTCTGTAGGAAACATTTGATTAACTCCAGTTAGACTAATGCCAGATTATACCATGCAATAACTGTCTCCCTTCAAATAATTTTACCTGAGACTTAAATCTATCATGGCTATCAAGAATGGGTTAGAACCAAGCAAAGCCAGAATGGACGATCAGCAAACGACTTCTTAAGTGCTACGCGGAAGCCTCGGCTCAATACAGTAGATGGTCGGGCTGGGTACTTCTGCTTACCTCTGGAGGTAGATATGGGGGATTATTGCTTGTTTTTAAGTTTCGGAATGACCGACCCTTTGGCTTTTTGCTGTTCTTGGCATAATGTTTTTTGGAAACATTTCCAAAGCCAGTTCCTGAGCAAGATCCAACTCCTTGAGAACCAGACTTCTGTCCGGAACCTGAACCAAAAAGCTCTGATACCAATGTTTCCATTATAACTAGTTTGCTATCTCTGTACCGACGGTTTGGCTGAATAACTTCTCAACCCGCCGTAACATGCGCCTTTTGCGTTTCAATTTAATAGTGAAAAGAATAACAAAAACATCCAGGGTCTGGACCCAGACCAACCCCCCACTTGACTGAACAAAAACAACGGACTAGAGACGACTAGCGTCCGAGTTGACAGCGGAAATACGTCAAACCAATGTGTGCTACGTCAATGTTTTGGTTTCACTCATTGGTTGCGAACACTTGCATCAGCTTGCCTTGACATAACTGTCCCGGGAGTCAAACTGGGAAGCAATTATTTTGTTGCAAATTCCAATCACTTAAATATAATAGATGTGATCAAAATGTTAAATAGATCATTCGATCCTATAGATTATTAAAACACTAGGAAATAGTGTTGATATAGGTTACATTAACAACATTAAGTAGCCTAATACATTAGTTATCGTATTTTTTGTTCGTTTTGTCAATTCTGAGTAGCCTAAATAGTACCCTCAGGTGTTCACTTTAGACACTGCACCAACAAATTCAAATCCAGTTCGAGACACGTTCCAGTGTTGTGCCCCAGATGCACCCCCGGCTAATTTTGACTAGGGAAGTGTCACATGTAGGAAACTTACTCTGGTTACTCATATTAGTCCCCTCAATATACAGTAAGAATCATTTGGTGCCTTGCATTAACATCAAATGGAAAACAAGGCCTGCCATGAAATGCTCTCCACCCGCATACGTTTTCCCCTTTACCCCAGCATTAGGTACATTTAATAGCATACATGTAATGCCAATACGTAGGCCTTTGACAGGTCTGAAAGCACAGCATTTTGTGCTGAGATCATCAGTTATTTACACCAATAACCGACGTTCTTCTCTTCTATTCTCCTAACCGAAATGGGAGATAGCTGTCTCCCCTCCGTTTGGTTGTGATATCAAGACGCAATCCTTCACTTTTGGATTCGAGAGGTTTGTGCGCACGCTCCACGGAGGGGGTACTTTTCAGGGCAGAGGGGCATCTGGGGGCTCACAATTTGCCATTCATAAATTAGAAACGAGTGTAAAGTTAATGGGACGTTTATAAAAACGTATATCAACAAATTAACATATCTATGCAATTTTCGCAAACCAATTCAATATGTCACCATGATGCCTTTTAGACTGTTTTTCCACCACATTTTTGTCTTTATGTACAGAAGAAAATTTACAGCCAACTGCCCCTGTTTTTTTCTCCAGTGGAGTTCTAGAATGTGGTGTATGTGAACTCTGATTGGTCAGAATGGCTGTGATGTAGGGGTTCTGCCCCATTCATTTTTATGGAGAAGAGAATTTTACAGCAGTACTTTCACATACGCGTCCTCTTACATTAAGTTTCTCTCTATCTCTCTGTCTCTCCTTCCGATATGTACCTTACAGTTTCTCTCACTCTTCTGGTCCTCTATTTGGGACCATTGGATCGGACCACAAGTTATGTTCTCTTGGAGAAACTGGCAGACAGTAAACTCTGTGCAGAGAAGGAGTGTTCATGTAAGTATGGGAACATAACAAGACTTAACTATGCACTCTCTGGAACATCAAGAGTAACTATTGCCTGAAGTCTAAAGCATGTCTTTTCAGAAAATGTAATGTATTTTCTGTTGTCTTGATTGTTTTAAGATGCTCTGTCCATGGCCTTGGCTTTAGATGACTTCACAGCTCCTGACTGCAGATTCATCAATATTAAGAAGGGGCAGATGATCTATGTGTACTCCAAACTAATACCAGCAGAGGGTGCTGGAGTCTTCTGGTCGGGCAGTGTAGGTTGTTTACTTCTGAGGATTTCCCACTGAGCGTGATCTGAAACGTTTGTGTGTAATATCAAGTGTGATATCAAGTGAGCCGTATGCTGGAAGCAATACCCTACAAGAACTGTAGTATTGTACCTTAAAACATATATTTTGGGGGGTGGGCGGCCAGGTGGGAGGTGGAATGTGTAGAATACATACTTAGTTCTAGGGGTGTTAGAATGAGTCAAATATATGCTTGACCTCTACTCAGAGGCAGCAGTGTATCTGTTTTCTGTTAAGGGCCACAAGGTGACATGTGAATACTAAACCGGCAAGGTGCTGGTCCCTCTGTCCTGACAGGTTTACAGTGAGCGTTATGTGGACCAGATGGGAATCATTGGCTACTTCCCCAGCAACCTGGTAAACGAGACGTACATATTCCAGAAGGACATGGTTCAGCTCCCCACCAGTGTGAGTGCAAGGTTATTGCTTTGACATTCTGCAATGTATGCTAAAGTCATCAAAACGTTTGTCTCCGTTTATATCTATATTTTTTGTCATATATATATTATATATATATTATTATATATATATATTGTTATAATCTAGTTATGATGCTTTCTCGTTTAGGTCATGGACTTCCATTGTGTTTGAACTTGCACAGACATGTCTCAGCTATTGCAAACAAGAACAGATAGAGAAACTGAAATTATTCAAGATGCTATTTTCTACCAATATTATTTAGATTTGTGTACTGAAATTACAAACCTTTTTAATAAAACATTATTTCTATTCCATGCATAGAACTGCCTCATGAAGAGACCTTTTCTTTTCACATCTCGGTATTCAGGGTTAAGAATCAGAATCAGAATCCGGTTTATTGCCAAGTAAGTTTACATGAGGGATTGATGAGGGATTGAGAGTATGACCTTGAGTGTGACCTTGTTCATATCTGATGAACTACTATGTTTTGGCAACCAGATTCTGCTGAAGTAACTTATTGTATTTAAGAGCTAGACATTGTAAAAAATAATATGAACAAATTAATTGTCATTCTTAATGAGAAATATATATATATGATATGTATGTATATATGAATTACTATTTTTTTAAGAAGATCACAGGTGATCTTTAAGTAAAAGTTGATGTCTAGCTTTATTTTGCAAACTGTGCTTAAGCTTTTGAATGGTTCAAAGCAAAAACCTTGAGGAGAGCCTTTTCTCCCTCATGCTGGAGTGTTATTAAATAAATACAGTTTCATGTGGCAGTGTCAATCCTTCAATAAGCATATGATGCCAGGACCTGATAGATTTAACAGTTGGTGCTGACAAAGAAATAACATTTTGTTAAGAAAAATTATTTGAAATGTTGCTTGTTCATGGAAGGTAACCACTATGCAGCTCTGTGTTTATTAAAGCCTTCAATCTGAGAAACGTTAGCATATTTGGTTTAGAAATCTTGTCTTATTGCTTCCATGACACTGCATATGGTCAAATACCTGCATAAACCACCTCTCTCTCTCTCTCTTGATTACCTAGAAACATCGAAACATCGAATGTGTTACAAGTTTGTAAACCGTCCTGAGCCAACAATTGTTGTGTGGATGGAGAGTGAAGAGCATTACAAGGTGTGGATGGCAGGTTCATCTGGAAGCCTGAGGCCTGTGAGGTTGTGAGGGCGGTCAGCAGTCAAGGGGAGATGCTGAGGTATGCTAATGACCCATCTGCTGCTTAGCCTTTCGCCCACGCCTCAACTGAATGAGTAGAGGATTTTAAACTTGGGTGTTTGGTTAAGGGAAAAAGTATCACAACATCAGATAGGGGGATGTCATGCCAATATTTTGTAGAGTTATAACCAGTACTAGCACTAGTATGAGTAACCACAGTAAGTTTCAGGCATGTGACACTTTCCTAGTCAGAGTTAGCAGGGGGTGCATTTCATGGCAAGAAGGAATACAACAAGCCTATTGTGAAATGCACCACCCTCTATTGTCTGTTCTGTATATCCCAGCATCAAATGATTCTTACTGTAAACTGAGGGCACTAGTATGAGTAACCACAGTAGGTTTCAGGCATGTGACACTTTCATAGTCAGAGTTAGCAGGGGGTGCATTTCATGGCAAGAAGGAATACAACAAGCCTGTCGTGAAATGCACCCTCTATTGTCTGTTCTGTATATCCCAGCATCAAATGATTCTTACTATACGCTGAGGGCACTAGTATGAGTAACCACAGTAAGTTTCAGGCATGTGACACTTTCCTAGTCAGATTGAGCAGGGGGTGCATTTCATGGCAAGAAGGAATACAACAAGCCTGCCGTGAAATGCACCCCCTCTATTGTCTGTTCTGTATATCCCAGCATCAAATGATTCTTACTGTACACTGAGGGCACTAGTATGAGTAACCACAGTAAGTTTCAGGCATGTAACACTTTCCTAGTCAGTGTTAGCAGGGAGTGCATTGCACTTACATCAAATGGAAAACAAGGCCTGCCATGAAATGCTCTCCCCCTGCATACGTTTCTTCCCTTCTACTCCAGCATTATGTACATTTAATAGCATAAATGTGATACCAATACATGTGTATGTATAGGGTGGACAGGTCTGAAATCAGAATAGTCCATGGTAGGTGTGGGATTATTAGGATTCCTCCGTCAGAAGGAACCCTATTGTAATTGTTGGTATTATTATTAGGGTTCCTCCGGTAGGAGGGAACCTATTGTTTTTGTTAGTATTCTTATTATTAGGGTTCCTCCGGTAGGAGGGAACCTATTGTTTTTGTTAGTATTCTTATTCTTACTCTTATTTTTCTTCTCCTTGCGCCCCAATATTTAAAAAAGTCCCTGGTCATAAATTTTCTAATTTAGTACATTGATACTACATCCAAGTGGGTACCCCCACACCAAATATGGGCCACATCGGACCATAGGGGGCGCCACAGGCCACGCCCAAAAGTCAAATTTTCAAAGTGATGGAATTTCCACCCCATGGATCCAATTCTTCTGAAACTTGGTGTACATGCCTCATTTCCCATGAGAAACAAAAAAGCCTCAAGGACCCATAAGGTCCGCCATGATGGATTTTCCTGTACAGCGATAATTTTGGAAAACCTTAAAAATTCCTCTTCTCTTCAACCAAAGCTCTAATTGACTTGAAATTTTGTACAGATATGTATCATTGACATATTTAAAAACTTTACTTAAGACAATTGCATCAAATACAAAATGGCTGAAAGGGGTGTATTTATGTAAATGTCTACATTGCCTCAATATGTTTGTGTCACTAAATCAAATGTATTTTTGAAGGATGGTTCAAACCGAATATGCTTTAAATTGACACGCCCCTGAAGTACCATGCAAAGTTTCACCTTGATAATTCAAAATATGACTGAATTACAGCTGTTTGAACCTGGACCAAATCTGACAATGCTCGCGATTGGAGAAACGGCTTTTATTATTATCCAGTTACTGAACTTTGTGTAATCAAAGTTGTGTGGGAATGGCTCAACTGGCTGAGATGTTGTTTTGGTAAGCAAATCACATCCCCACTGATGCTAGGCATGATTGAAATTCCCTTCCATGACAAGTTATGGCACTCCAAACAACCTTTAAAAAAAAACTATGAGTAAGTTATTCTTTACAGCAGCAACCCAGTCATCCCGTTGTCCCGTTTTTATAGGAAATGTACAAGCAGTTTCAACTTTGGCTGGATCTAACAATGCTTACCACAGGAGAAACAGCTTACTTTTTTATACAGTAACTGAACATGACAATATTCAACACTGAGAATAGCTCAATGGGCTGGGATGTTGACCTGTAAAGTATAAGGTTGTAGGTTGGAATCCAGCCATAGTCTTTTGGCCTGTCATAATTTTGATTATCTGTTCAGTTCAACAGGATGACATCATTCTGAAGTACCACAAACAATTTCACCTTGGTATGTCAAAATATGATTGAATTAGAGCAGTTTCAACGTTAGCTGAATCCAACAACGCTCACCAACGGAGAAACAGCTTACTTTTTTATACAGTAACTGAACATGACAATATTCAACACTGAGAACATTATATTAAACGTGAAAATCTCAATAGTTGGTGTGTAGCAGAGAGGATAGAGAGACTGACTTGTAACCTTATGCTCATGAGTTCAAATCCCCATTCAGCCTGTTGTTGGCCAAACATGAAGTAGTTTTGCTCTCTTGTTGTCCAACTCTCGATCTTCGACAGTGTACATGTTTATAATATTTTGCCATTTTGCGGAGGAACCCGCATCGCTGCTTGCAGCTATATTTTGTGTTGTTCTTTGTATCCTGTTCCTGAAAAACTATCTTCCCCTTGTGGGACACAGATAACCTTGAACCTTGATGAGAAAATTGGATAATTACCGTATCTAACAACTTCTCAAGAGGCCTCAATCTGTTCTTGTCTGTCTTTTGTCAAATGACCTGGTATGAACTGGCACAGAACGATCAAATTATTTCTTGCAAGGAGGCACTCATCTCTCTCTTATTATGATAATAATAATACATATCATGATACAATGATAACAATAATAATAATAAAGATTTACACTAGGTGAGGGGGATGTGGAGAGATCCGTCACTGCTTTGGTCATGAGATTGATGAAAAAGAAGCAAAGTGTGACTCACTATCTGCTCACACACACACATGCCTTACGCGCAGACACACACACACATAGCCCAGAAGAAACATGCTTGTTCATACTCTCTCCTTTAATGATCAAACCCAACATGACATTTTTTTTCTCAGTGAAGACTCCCTGCACAGGATGTTCCAGACACGATCTTCTGTCTTCCCAGACCGGCTCAAAATCCACAATTTCCCTCTCTTTCCCCTCCCCCCTCCCCCCCTCCCCCCCCCCCCTTCTCCGTCTCTTTCTCTCTCTCTCTCTCTCTCTCTCTCTCTCTCTCTCTCTCTCTCTCTCTCTCTCTCTCTCTCTCTCTCTCTCTCTCTCCCTCTCCCTCTCTCTCTCTCTCTCTCTCTCTCTCTCTGTCTGTCTCTCTCTTCCACTTTTTGCGTCATGCCAACAGTGAGACACATCTCTTAATGTATTTTCTCGAAATCATCACAGCCTATTTTGTCTTTTGAACTTGCCCACAAGTGATAATGTGTCAGGCAGTTTATGAAGGAAGAGCCCTCCAATGTTCTTCAATACGTTATTCCTATATCTGTTTCACCGGGGGCACCACAGATACTGAAGTATACCCAGTTGAGAAAAGAGGGCTGTCACAAACAAAAATCAATGCTCTCTCGCTTGTCCTCCGTCAAGATCAATACAAACCTGTTTATGTTCTCCTCTCCTACAAAATGTCAGCGAGTAAAAATATTCCCAGCTTCTCAGAGAGGTTCTCCTACCAAGAAGTCTAAAACAGAAACTGTTACTACTACTGTCTCTATTGGGAGAATCTTGAAATAACTCAACTTGTTCCATCATAATGTTTTGAATGAGGATTAATTTGTTAAAAATGGGATGCACTTACCTCATGGCTCAAATAAACACCCTCCCATGGTGCTCTCTCACATTTCGCAACCTGTTAATGGTGTCTTTATTGTTCCCCTAAGATCCGGATTTAATCGTTGAAGTGAAAAACACATATAAATCCTCATACTGTGCCCTCAAATACAGTATCCAGTTTATAATATGTTGTTTCTGGTTGTCTATTACAATGACCCTTTGCTATTGTATCGATCAAGTCATGTATATTTGGCTGTTTGCATTGAAAGTTTTTTGAAGCCCAATAAAATGTTTTAACTCGCTTCAAATTTGGGCACAGCTCCTAACGCCTCAAGACCTAGTTAGACCTAGTCAGTCTCTAGTCAGAAAAAAATTGCTTAGGGCGGTTGCCATGGTGACAGGCAAGGCTGCCGTGACAGAGAGTGATGGGGAAACTAGGATAGAGAGACTTTGTGTGTATGTTTGTGTGTGTGTGTGTGAAGGGGGCAGCTGTGAAATACTTTGTTAGATATCCCCCACCTCCCCAAACACACATACCTTTCCACCCATTATCACCAAGAAGTGATTTAGCTGATTCGTTCTTTCACAATAACCTTGTGTAACAGGTTGTAGGTGCACAATTCGTCAGTCCTCCCAATCCTTTTCCCTCATGGTACTTAATCCTGGGACCTTTGACTTGCCAGTGCGACCACTAGCATGCTACACCAACGAGCTTAGTTTGCTTTCGCGAGTGCGGTTAGTATGTATTTATACTGATTAAACTATAGTTTAATCAATCTACATCGGTTACACCTGGACAAATGCTTTTTCTTTCTATTTTGAAAAACAGTTGTGTATTGAACTTTCCATATCCTGACAAATGCAAAGCAAAACCACAATGAAAAATAAAATAAAAAAACATTTTAAAAGCCTGAAAACACCTGCACCTGGATCCAGTCAAGGAAGGGGAGCAGAATGGAGCCACGTCTGGCTCTGATGAAACCATGTTCACTGCAGATTGGAGGGAATTGAGGTTGAAATGAGAAAAAGATTAAATAAGTGGGCCAAAACATTTGAAGTAAAAACACACAGGTACCCAGGGTTACTACGATGAGTGCCATTTTGGAGCGAACAGCCTCATTTCTCCCAACAAGCCAACATCTTAGCCGTTGTTCCAGTGGAAAGTATATTTAATCGGAACAATGGCAGGACACTACACTTGTGGTAGGCTGAATTATTTGTGTGTGTTCGTGTGAATGTCTGTGGGTGTCTGCTTGTGTATTTGTGTTAGTCAATGCATGTGTGTGTGTGCGCTAGCCGTTACAGATTGCCAGTTTTAATCAGCTCTCACCTGTATGGATGGTCAGACCTGTCGGCACAGATCTCCTTCAAGAAGATCCAAACACAAACACCTGCCTATTCCTTCAATGGAAGCAACCAGGATAACAACATTTTGGGTGAAGCGTACAGAAGGTAATGCGTTCACAACCATTTATTGGACTGTGGTGTGTATGCTCATACTTCACTGTAGAAAAAACAAAATTCATACTGTGGATAAGTAGAGGCTCATGGACTGTGCTGTTGGTAAATAAAGGGAAAAGTCCTCATCCAGGAGATTAACTACTATACATATGTATGGGTGAGGTGTAGGAGTTGCAGCATGTTATCATCAACACCGATTTCCCCAAATCACTGCTGAAATAAATTGCATACTGAAGCTATCAAAGAGAAAGAAAGAGTGAGAGGAAGAAAGAGAGAGAGAAAGAAAGAGAGAGAGAAAAAGAGAGAGAGAAAGAGAGAGAGAAAAACAGAAAGAGAGAAAGCACTCTAAAAGTTTGTATTTGAAAGTGGTTCCTGTTTTGAGAGTGTGGTCCCTACCTTTCTTACTCATCCATCACAAGTATTTTCATAATGACGTGTTTCATTCACGTGTCACACTCTTACCCGAATAAGCTACATTCAAGCACACTTCCTTTTCTCTCTGTTATGGACATCCCCGTGGTTACAGTAATGATTCATACAATTGGCATATAGGGGTGTGGTTTAAAGGTAAGTGCTTTGTTGGAGAGGAAATGGGAAAGAGACCAATAATGAAAGCCTTTCCAGCCATTCATTCAGCACCATTAACAATCCTGGTCTTTTAGTCATTCACCCAGATATAACAGCTGCACTAGCACTGCTTGTCAGTGTCTGTGATGTCATTTAGGGATCCTTGAGGCTACAGGCAGGGGGATAAAGATAGATGAATGATACCAACCGATTCAACTTAGCGCAATTAAAGGGAAGGCACTGAAAGAATGTAAACATACAATCCACATTTACATGCTTAAATCTACATCTGATTGCCACAGAAAGTCCAAATGGACGAACTGGAGAAACGTTCCACTGAACAAGCCAGGCTCACTCCCGGGGCTATGTAGGAGGAGATGCACATGGACAAAGTGTGTGACAGGTGATGGGACACAGCCTCGCCTGTCTTTCCCTGAGGAGCAGTCCTGGGATCAGAGGAGTGATGCGTCACATGCTTGTGTGGACCGCAAAGGAGGTACCCTTTCCAAGCCTCTTGCATGACGCCACCACATTGATTAGTTGCCGTGAAAGATTCCTGTCCGCCCCTCCATCCCTCCAGCCTGTTTGTCTGCTCCCCAATGTGAGAGCCCAGATAAATGACTTGACGTACTGGCCTATATTTCACACCCCTATGTTGTCCTAGGAGCTTGGAGCTGTTTTCCAAGATGTGTCAATGGCCACAAATCAACTAGACAAGAACCAACATCAGAACCAAGTATAGTATCAGTGTACATTGTTATAATAGTAAAACGTGTAGGTGTGTCGAGTTAACACACTACAATCCAAGAACCGGTTTCAATTAGTTTCTTGATTTTGTCATTTGACAATTTTCCATAAATATCCGATAGCAGATCCCTTGGTACAGACATTCTGAAGTCACCGGATATAAAGTGTTCCATGGTCATTGTGGTGTATTGGTTATAGATGTGTCATTGTGTGCTTGGAAAGTATAACTATATATTTATTAAAATAACAATAGTAATAAACTACTTGCCAGCTCACAACACCACTCCTCAAATGGATTTCCAGATTACTATGACGAGCAGAAAGCAACCGCTTATTTCTGTCCACTCAGCAGTGGGTGATGTGGCATTTTTCCGTCGGAAATATTGCTCCTTTTCGGCCAGGGACTATTTGCAGCGACATGTTCAGCACACGTCGTGTGGGCCTAGTGTTCGTCATGACAACCAATTACCCATTGCAAAAGCAGCATAGCTAAGTAGGGTAATTATGAAAGTGGTGAAAGAGAGTAGTGCGAAAGAAAGTATGAGTAGCAGCGAATGAAAGAAAGAAAAGGTGTGTGTGTGTAGGCTATGTGCGTGTGAGACAGAGAAAGAGAGAAAGAGAGAGGGATGCACGGTGCCCTTCTACTGTTTCATCTGACCACATACAGAAGGAGGGAAGACAAATCTGCATGCACACAGTTTATCAGCTATTAAGATCATAATCTTGCGCCGTCGTGTGTCTGCTTTCCTATGATGACATCCCAATGCTGCGGAAGTTTTCTTGCGTTCAATTCGGTCTTCATTCAAACACACGGGGGACATGGAGCATATCTTTCTCCTGCAGCTACCCTGATCTGCAGTCAGAGAGACAGTGAGTGACAGGCCCTGATAATGCTCTGGTTCTCATTAAGAAGAACATGGAATCAGCCATCCAAAGAGACAAATGTGTCAAATCATCAAGAGCTTGGCACGCACTGAGGCGCACACACCCGAACCCAAACCCAAACACACACAGACACACTCTTACACAAAGTGAACATTTTAATCATGTTTTTTTTTTGTCATAAAATTGCGAATAGCTCACACCTTTAGTCACACACAATAGTCACACTTTTCAATGATCCAGGTGTTAAAAAGTGATACTGAAAGCCCTTTTTGACAACCTACCGTAGGTACAAATTACTCTCACAGGTCTTTATGGACAAGCACACACAGTGTCTCTCAGGAACTGCCTGTTATTCATTTACCGAGGACTACTAGCAGTTTATGGACAAGCTGAGTTTGTTAAGCCTAATGGTCCATGTATTGATTGGTGTATGCATCCTTATGTGTCGTAGGCACAGAGAGAGCAATAGCATTCTCACTCAGTATCTGTAGACATACTTCAGCCTCCAGTTTTATTGGACCTCCTGTTACGGCTAGTCCAGGGTTGATTTGCCTTGGTTTCCTTTTTACAAGTTCATGATTGATCTTAAATGGACCATTATCTGTGCCCTCACTTCCCTATTATCATCTGTGGAGAAATAGTATCTGAACCAGGTCCTTTATTGGTTTTGACTTCATTTGCCCATGTGCGAATGCAAGACTGTTTTGAAAATGTAGAAGCATAGTCTTGCAGGCAATTGTAATGTGATCCGAAGAGTATTGAATAAACAATTTGATGAACCGAAACCTTTGGACATTTCTAGGCATTAGCTGAGATAGGAAAGTAAAATGACTCACAGAAAGACAAGTCTGAAAGATAGGGCTCATCAGGTTAGCCTGCCTGACAGTCAATGCTGGTTTAGTGCTTTGTGGGTTGTGAGTCAGTGAGAGACAGTGACCAGTGGCACTAATCCTGGGATCAGCCACTCCAGGTTGTCACCTCCATGCTAAGATTCCGTTCCCGTTACCAGGTTTCCGCCAGCGCTCACAAGCCAGGGCGGACCACACAGCGGAACCGTGGAGAATCAGAGAGAGAGACGTTTCAAAGGAGAACACCACGCCGTGGAACAGCCGACCGACAAACACGCTCACATATATGCGCGCACACGCACGTTCAGATACACAACACGTCAACAACATTTGAATGTTGCTCAGGAGTCCTACGCGCAGGAGGCACGTAGGCAATCCTTCTCTGTTCAGCCCCAACCTCGGCTTTCATTCTTATCACACGCTGTGGTTTCTAATAAACCTCTCCAGTCATGGGACAAACAGCATGTGCTATTGTCACACACATACAAGGCGGACAAAGGAAAACGTGTTCTAGGTCTCCGGCTGCTGAGTACCTAGGCCATGTTTACCTTCAACCCTTGCCTTTAAAAAATAGCTGCTGTTTACTTTATTAATGGACTGTCCTCTCCAGCTGCCTGCCGTACGAAGGACTCTTGGAAAGAGACTGAAAAGCTCTGTGATACCATTACCATTAGCCCTAATGTCCTTTTAAAATGGAAAGAGCATCAGGCCTCGTCTCCCCATCCCTCCCCCCCCCGTCACGCACAGACGTGTGGGCTGCTTTATGCCCTTAGCGTGATCCTACACAACCATCATCTCATTCTGCCAGGGTCAGCTCCCCAGTGCTCTGCCATCGTCACAGCTCTCCCACATTAGCAATTAGCCTGTTAGCGGTGTGGTGGCTGTGTATCTTAGCTAATGAGGAGGTGTTAGGTCATATAAGTAGTATATCCAGACCCTATTATTTATTTTTCTTTGTTTAGATGTTTATTATTTGATTAGCCCACCGAATAATATTTATCTGTGGACTAAGTAGAAGCAGGTGTCAAAATGCTTGCTTTGTGGCTTAGGTGGACACACATACACACACACACACACACACACACGCACACACACACCCTCTCACACACACACACACACACACACACACACACACACACACACACACACACACACACACACACACACACACACACACACACACACACACACACACACACACACAGACCTCTCACTCAGTGAGGTCCTCCTTAGTGAGAGGTCTTCTGATTGTGTTGCTATAGCCCTACAAACCCCACACCTATCGGTGACCTGCAGGTAATCCACTAAAGCCTGTTCCCAGTCACTGTTGCCAGAAAAAAAAAAGTATTTAATTATGTTGTAATCAAACCAGCTTTTTGCATCCAAGAGTGTGTTTCTCTCATGTTTAGGAGAGTGGGACATTCTATTATGAATTTGTGAAAAATACAGGAGAAAGTACTACAGATGTGCACAGCATTCTTCCGTAGTGCAGATAATAAGAAAGACAGTGAAAGAGGGAGAGAGAGAGAAAGAAAGAGAGATAGACACACAGAGAGAGAAAGAGAGAGAGAGACACACACAGAGAGAAAGCGAGACAGAGACAGAGAAAGTGTGAAGGAGAGGACAAAGCTTATGACCAGGTGCTACAGCGAAACAGTAGCACTTACTGTTTTGCAATAAGGGTCAAGACCCTCTTGTCATGGTAAGTCAAATGGCCATGTTTTATGTAACGGTAAGACCTTGTTTGACTTACGGTGTCGTTGTGTGGATTTCTTTGCATGCTCTGCTCATCAATACAAACTCTGGCATCTTGGTGTCTGACAGGGAATAGGATTTGTTCCATTTCCGCCATGCACTGAGGCAGCGACAGTATGTATCTCATCAGCTCCTTGGTTGGATTGAGACATTTCCTCTGTGGTGTACGCACTCAAAAAAGCTATTCTGCAGAACCACAGAGAACACACTCATGAACAATTCAAAAATCGTCTTCCTATGTTGGAAGGGTTTCATACAGAAGCCATTTTAAGGTCAGAAATACCTATTTACTGAAGGACTCCCAACAGCCCCCAAAGGAGCAGGAAAAGGTTATATCTTTGTTGCTTTAGCGGATCCTATTCAGCACCTCTTTGTTTTAAAGTGTAAAGCCTCTTAGAAAAAAACAGATAAACGTATAAAGTACAGTACAGTAGCCATATTGGAGCAGATGGAAGTATGTGGGTTGATCTTTAAGGTATTTAGCTGTGAATGGGGCCTCCCACACTGTTTTATCCACTGCCGGCATCTTTACTCTTGGGAGAGGAAAGGAGAAAAAATGACTATCTTCTCTAAACTTTCAGTGAACTTGCTGTCGGATTTGTAGGTTCCGTAGGCCATTTAGCGCCTGAATGGCTGAATGCTTGACGGACCTTCTTGAAATAGTGTCCGGTTACCAAGGTCACTAGGGGGGGTTTTGCGAAAGGTAATTTTTTCTTTCATCTGGTGAATTATCTTTTACCTATCACGAGCCCCCATCCCTCTCTCTCTCTTTCTCCCCCTCTCTCTCTTTCTCTCTCTATACTGTATATGTCCATGTCGCACTCTTTCCAGATGGTTCTGATTCATTCCCCTAATTTGCATATCAAGGTTTTGTTTTTTGAGCAGTTCATTATGGAGCTCAAAGTACTCCCATATAAATAAGTAATATAGAGAGAGAGGAAGGATTGGGTGTGATTATGCTTCATCTTCCAGTTGTGCTGTTGTTTTACCCTTTCCAATTACTCTTAAATGCACATTGTGAGTGCTTGCAGAATAACAATGGCAGGCTTATTTCCCTCTATCTATCTTTTTATCGCTCTTTCATGCCTCCGCCTTTTCAGTTTGTTTCTTCCGTCCCTCCCTGTCCTCTCTCCCTGCTTACAACCTCTCTCTCCCACCCCATCTCTCTCTCCAGCTCTCCGACTTGCACCTCTTTTCTCATCCTTTCTTCCCCCTTTCATCCTTTATTTCTGTCTCTCTCCCTCCCTCTCCCTCCATCATTTGCTGTCGGGAGGCAAGGCTGGGTGAGAACAACGTGGCTGCTGGGTTGCGTTGGCGGTTTGTTTGCCGGAGATCATTAATAATGTAGATTACAAGTGAGACAGAGGAGGATTTCATTCCATATCGATGCTAATCCCTGGCACAAGCCAAGTGACTTTACGTTTCATTTCCACCCTGATTGATAGGACTGCATTAGGATGAAACGAAGAAAGAAAAACGACAGAGGTTTTTTTTACTCCCTGAAAGCAAAACAGAATAACAGGTCGTTTGTCCTTCTGTCCTTTTAAAAATACCGGAAAAAATATGTCCTTGTTCCACAGGAAAGCAACAAGAAGTAAAACTATTCCCATTATAGTTTCATGGTGTGCTCAAGTGTATACACATGAGGTTCACCAGGGATACGATGACAACAAACCTGCAACATATTCTGCTGCCGACCTGTTTCTGAGCTTTCTGACATGATTATAAACACTTTCAACTCTCACAGTGGGGAGAATGAAAACAGCACAGCAGTGCTGAACATTACAAATGAGACCTCAGCAGGCAGTGAAAACATCTCGCTGGACTCCTCCTCACCTCCACACCCACAAACAACACACGCACATGCAATCAGAGCATGGGAGAGCAAATGAAACAGACGAATATATCAAATGTGGTCTTCTGAGGGGTCGGGTTGATGCTGATGATACATCTGTGATGTGCTTCATCACTAATCCTAGCGTTTTCAACAGAGTAGGCCTGTTTATGTGTGTGTGTGTCTATAGCACAGCAAGAGCAACACAACGAGGTGTCCCTATGCTCTACTCTACCACACCTACCAGTGATAGCAGTTTTTTTTGGTCAAACCCACACCCAGGCAGGCACTCACACCAAAGTTAGTGATATCTTTCCAAAAATATAGGCAGCTTCCTATGAAAGATAGAGGGAGAGAGATACTGTGAGACGCCATCAGGAACAGACTTACAGAGACACTAGCTGTCTTTCAATCAATAAGGAAGCAATACCTGTAATCTGTCAGTCATCCAGTCACCCAGACAGACAGACAGTCAGCCAGGCAGCTAGGGACCAAGACAGCCAGCCAGTCAACCAGCCAGTCAGCCAGTGACCCAGACAGCCAGCCAGCCCTGTTTTCCCGCCTTTCTTCCAGGCTGTCAGACAGGACAAGTAGTACTGCTGACACTGACAGCTTAACAACTGTTTTTTTTTCTTCTTTCCCTTCTCATTCCTACCATCTCTCTGGTAAAGATGCAGTTTCTTAACAGGGTCTGGGCACTTGGGGAGTACTTGTGGTTTCCCAGGCAACAGAACGGGAATCGCTAGCTTCTTCTGGCTGCCTTCAGGTCTCTTTGGTATTTACTCCTCACTTTCTCCTTCACAGAGGAGACTAGCTAAGTTCAGCGAAGAATCGTGGTCGGTTGTTCACATGAGTTAAGACACTGTGTTAAAAAAGGTGTACACGTTTACAGGTGTACGGGTGTACACGTTTTAAAGACCTGTGTGAAAAACGACTCAAACAAGGAAAATATTTGTTATACTCTAAACTTGTTGTGAATTATGGAATTATTCTGTTTGCATACAGGATGTTGGTGAATTTAGAATAGAGGGTATTAGAGGGTCTGCTTTAATTTGTTTGAGTGCTCTTGTAATATTGCCATGCTGACCTCCACATCAAAGACAACCAGCTTGGTGTTACAGATCAATACTCTTCCCTTTCAAAGCCAGGGAGACTTCAGAGTCTGTTGCTTTGCTTGAAAGGTCAGTGCCACAGGTGGTCACCCCCCCATAGCAGGGAGTCTGTGCAGGGGTGTGTGTGTTCATGTCTGTGTATGTGTGTGCAAGCATGAGTGCGTTCTGTTGGTTCCCACTGCAGTATTGTTCCAATCGATGGCCAGGATTGGTTAGGTGGAGTTTTACGCTTCCCAGTCTCCACCCTGTGTAATCTTGCCCCCAGGCTCGCACAGTAAGATGAGGAACCTGTCTTTCTCAGCTCCTTCCAAAACATGTTGCCAACCAAGCCAAGTCATGCATTTAAATGACCTAATACACATTTAATGATCATTATCTAAAATGAGTAGGGTTGTGGCCCAGACTACACCCACAAGACTGTTTATAAGTATAAACAACCAGTTGAATGGAGAGAGTTTAAGAAACACCTCGGCATAATAATGACCAGTTCAGACTCACAGTGGTACAAGCAAAGTCTCTTTAGGCTTGAAGGTCCGAGGTCAGGATTTATAGTGGAAAGGGAAAAACAAAAATAGCATACAGCCAGTTTTTGTTATTCAATCAGGCGGATGTTACCACAGATCCATTACAGTCATCGGAGCACAAAATTGTTACAGTTGGAACGCATACAATAATACACAGAATACTTGAACAGATCTACTGGTTGTGATTAAAATAAGTACATGATAAATCCCTAATTTCAACCACACCTGTGACATTTAGACGATGGACTCACCATTGTAATAACAAGGTGACTCAGACACAAGAACCTGGCATGTTCCACTATCCCTGTCTTCACATAATGAAATCAGTGTGTTTCTGTCAGAGAATGACTATATATACTTGACAGATACTCAATTAGCCTTTAGTTCCAGACACGTTCTTGCTACATGACACACCGTAAGAGCAGAGCCAGTTATCTCAGCACCAGGTACAAAAGTTTCTGTTGAAATGCTCGGAATTGAACCACTCCACCTATGTAGAACTTTCTGTCCATAATATGTACAACAAAACATGGTCTCCCTAGTGACCGCCTACAAACATTTTGCACTAATGAAGTGTGGATACCATTTCCCATCCAAGACAGAAGCCACCCACTCACGGCACAATTATGTAAATATTAAGCTCAAATAATTAGACACCATGTATATTTTAAGTAAAAATATTTTTGTCCTTCGAGAGACAACATAAGGAACCACAGAGCAAAGTGTCCCATCCTTTCACTTGTTGGATTCTGACTTCTAGCAACTGCTGAGACTAGCTTTCATTTCAGAGAAAAAGCCAGCGGTGGATGACTAGGGCGCAGGTGAAAAGAGGAAAGGAGCCTCACCTTTCGTGGCTAAATAAATCAGAGTCTGGCTGCTGCAGAGTAGCAGGTGTGTGGGAGGGAGTCAGCAAGGAGGACGGAAACACACTGATTACTGTAGCATATCCTCTCAGAACCCCTCCCCCATTCGTACCCCCTCTCTCTCTGAAAGCATTCATGTTGTCATTCACCATGCTTGCGAAAGTCATGTCATGTGGTTCCACATAATGGAAATACGTGACAAAACAAAACATGCTGATACTGTCCGTGTAATAGTGAAAGTACCATAAATGGTACTTCTGTAAAGTAAATGTCAAGACTAATAAAATAGTATGTGTATGAGCTGTGGTGACTCAAGCAATCCTTTTTATTTATTCCCTCGGTTTCCCTTATGAGAAAACGAGTCTTCACCTGAAGGAATACAGACAGGGATGTTAAGAAGATGATTACATTGACAAGCACCCCACACATCACTGCTTATCAAAGCTTTTGTCTGTGAGATGTAATGACAGAAATAATCATCAGATAAGCTTGCAGAGCATGAAAACCAATCGCTTCTCATCCCAATATCCTCAAAGCGTTGTAGAAGATAATTATTTGAGCAAACAGACATTTCCTTTTGGGGACAAGCCGTCGAGAGATGTATTATTATAAAGCTCTATGGAATTTACCTGATCTATGTTGCCCCGCTGACATAGATTTTGTGAAAAGATGAGATTGCTTTGACTGGGAGTCAACCAGACAGGTGTTTGTTCTCATACAAGGCCACACCAGCTCTTGAATGGTGTCTACATTAATAGAAAGGACAAAACTGGAGGATAGCTTCAGTTAACGTGAGAGTGACAGTGGTGCCAGAAAGTCAATGACTATAGGCAGAGACCTTCAGTGGCTAATCCTTTTTTAAATCTCGTAATATCTGCAACACACTGTATCTCTAATGGCTTGATTTCAGAGGGATGATATATTTCCATAATGGTCATTGATCCCCAGAATTAAGTGTGGTCCAGTTTAGATGCTGACCAACTCTAACATACATGTACAGATAAACACACAGACACACAGACACACACACACACACATATTTTATGTTGCTGTGCTGGAAGGATTAAAACAATCTTTAAATTAGTAGAAGAAATGTACTCTGATAGCTAAATGTATGCCTGTCAAAGACAAAATGAAACGGTGGACGGGCGCATGAAAAAGTGAATGTATCCGAATCCTATAGACCACTGTCGTACAATGAGATGTTAGGCTACTAACCAGGAGCAACCTCGCGCTACCTGCCCTATGAAAGGCAATTTTCGAGGGTCCTGAAAGTGCCCTGGTTTCTCTGGCACGCGCGTCGTATGCGCGCGCGCCGGTTACTTTCTGAGAGAAACTGGAGACACACCCGCCGGAGCCGATTGGTGGAACGTCACGAGGAGAAGACCCGAACGGAGGAGCTGATGAATTATAGATGGTGATAGAAAGCTGAGGATGCAGGTTTGGTCCCAACACATCCCATCGACTTATAGTGCCCACAGCAAGCCAAACATTGCTTCAACGAGACGGTCCAAGTTCAACTAGCTTCGGCACCTGAGGAGGAGATGTATCTGAATCTCTGATTTCAACCACCTCTTTAGAAGAGCATCCCGGCAGAAGAATTCACTCCGACAGGCACACCTTCACAAGGCTGACATGATGCGCTTATCTTTTGGACATGGGACAGCCGTCGGATTGGTGTTATTAAACGCACTATTCCTTGCGACGCAAACTGCTGAGGAAGGAATCTTCACAAATCATCTCTTGGTTCAGCTGCATGAAGGCACTCATGATGAAGCGCATCAACTTGCCACAGAACACGGGTACCAGAGTGTCCGTAAGGTATGACATTTATTGTGTTTCATTATATGATGGATTGCCTTTGTCTATTGAAAAACACAGCCTGGGTCTCTCCAGTCCTATTCGTTTTATTTTATTAAATAGCCTATGTCTTCCCATCATACTTGTCAGTCTTTCTGAATATAAAAAGGCCCTCATAAACCCCTGTGGAAAACATTTAGTCTTTTATTTTCACATAGTCTATGCATTTCTTCATCAGATTTAGAAATTGTATTTTATTAACGAATGTATAGCTATCACTATCTAATTAACCCAACATTTTTGTGTGCATTTTAATATTTCCAGTCCTTCAAATTCAAATGAAATTGATTGTTACGGTTGATGTCCGGCTCTTAAAGGCTTGCATCAGTTCGGACGGGGACATCCCCGTTCCATAGATAATTGAAATCTAATTAGTTACGTGGAACACTGTGAAGGTGTTCCATGATGGTTCTTCTGCTTCATTTTTACTTGTTCCATTTTAGTTTACTGAACAGGTGTCTGAATGACATCTTATGGCCACTGCCCATTGCAATTTCGATTCTCCTGGAGAAAACTCTAAGATTATTTTTTCTACAAGAGCTCTTTTCACTAACGGCCTGCTGTGACATCTTGTCCTTGAAACCATCTCAAGATCTTGTGTCTCACCTGCATGTGTCATGGAGGTGATGCTTTGTTTGGTATAGGTCAGCTCGTTTGTTTGTGAAGTGATGTTTACACTTGTGATGTAGGCATTTATTCATTTGCAAAAAGGCCCGAAAGTCTGTGTTGACGTCTAGCTCGCATAATAGGTATACTACGATCATATTTTATCATCCTCCTCTCTCCACAGCCAACATCTTAAATTACCTAGCCCAATAAATGCAGAGTGTGTCGGCATGCGTCAAGCACCATAACGAGTCCGTTAGGATGGAGCAAGGGAAATTATCCCCTGACAGTAGGCGTCGTGTAACATGTCAAAATAGGAGCGTGGGCGCATTTGGCTGGAGCGCTAGCCAATGGAGCATCAAAGAACATAAAGCTAAATAGGTTGCCACGAATTAGGATGCAATTCTACATTCATACTTTCATTGCTCAAAACTTGTATCAAGATGCCTTAACCTGCCTCAGTTCTCCCTTTCATGGTTGTTTCCTGTAATGACTCTTATGTAATAGCTGGCTATATTTGTCTCCTTAGGACATGCATCATTAAACAATATCTGTGCAATTTGAATTAGCTGCTACTCGTGCTTAATTAGCTAATCTGAGAAACATACTGGGCCAACACACATGCTCACATAAACACACACTCACACACACACACCCACACACACACACACACACACACACACACACACACACACACACACACACACACACACACACACACACACACACACACACACTCACACGCACAATCACTTTGAGACATAGATTGTACATCCAAAGAGAAAAAAGGGGAGATAGAGAGATAGTTATAGAGAATAGGAGGGAGAGTGACATATCTAATGATTTAATTATCTAATTGTATGGAATTAATGTTGATAAGGTAACATACTGTATAGTGATAAGGATAAAACAGGCTTTATTGAGCTTAATCTCCTTGGATTCACTGTTCCTTATATGATTTTAGGAGTAATCAATCCGAAAATACAATTAATAACACATGGAGTGCCTAAAGTGCACTGGAGTACAGTAATAATTATCCTCATCCGTAGCGATATTGATCCTCCTGATCCTGCAGATAAAAGTGTTTTATTCAGACCAGTGACCTGATAGCCTGCTTGTTGTTAAAGCATAAGGAGATGTTTAATCTGTGCAGTGCCAGAGGCACAGCTCATATTATGCATCTAATTTCCGTCCACTGGGATTTCTTCTGCCTGACTCCAGCAAGGGCACTCAACAGCCTTTAAATATCGCAAGGAACTTACACCTATACTACAAAAACAACCATGATGTTCTGCTTGTTTCTCAATCTCGATAGGACCTTCTCTGTGCTCCTTTTTCTATCTGTCCCTATTTTCTGATATATATAATCTCTTTCTTGTTCTCTCCCGTCTCCTCCTCCTCTACGTTTTCCCTGTTTCCCTCCCAGGTTCCCTTTGGAGAGGGGCTTTTTCACTTCTATCCCCAGGACATCCCTCAGAGACGTAGCAAACGCAGCACTCGCAACCGACAGCGTCTCCAGAAGGACCGTAGGGTACAGACACACACCAACACTCTCAAACACACTCACACACACTGACACAAACACACACACACACACATTCACTCACACACGCACACACACACGCCAGGTTCCCATAGAAACGATTCACCTCCCCCTCCACTGCAAAACAATTGTTAATTTGAAAGCGGCCTGTTCCTAGACATCATAGGAGAAAAGGTATCTATAATTGATTGTGTTGCCAATGGATTACTCTAGCTGCTACAACTGTATAACAACTGTACGATGGAGTGGCTATATAAATTATGATATTTGAGGCAGGCAGTTAATCATGCCACTTATGTGTTCAGATATAAGGTACAAAGTGATTCTGGTCAACTACACCATATCTTCAGAAAAGCAACAAGGAAATAGTTTCTTTCCACTGAGCTTGTGGAGAAAAATAGACAATCATAGAGTACACTTTAAATAGACTAGTACATACAATAGTTGGAGTCAGGAGCTATTGGTCATGTTATGCAGATAGCAAGGTAAATAAGCCACCTTGTTACTGACATGAATTTCAGGCCATTGTTTTAAGAAATGTGCTTCCAGAAGTACCTTAGGACACAGTCCAAGACACATTAGTATTAGTTTAAAATGAAGGAAACACCAATGCAGATGCAAAATTCAGTTTCTTAACCGAATGCTTCACAATATAAATGGCCATATTTTGACTTATTAAGGAATATACATTAATATATTTGTTTTGTCTGGGGACAGACAACAGGTGTAGACAAGGATCCAGCCTCTGTTATTGTGCCAGTAAGAGGTGTTAATGAAAATAAATGTGAGCTACTCCAGAGAACTAATATGGCTAATGATGGTGAAGCAGAAAAAACATGGCCTTACTGACTTCCTGTAAGGGGCAGTCACTTCTCATCTATTGGCTGACATGTTGTCACCTGGTTATTAGTAAGTTCAGCTTCCCTGTGCTTCTTATACGAGTGGGGGTGGAAAGGACCCCTGCTGCTTCTAGTTTTCTTCACCTGTGATTTACTTATACCTAACAAGCTTGCCAAAGGAAGCCACACTATTTTGACTGTCTATCATGTACCTTAATTCAAACTTTCACCTGTATGTACTGTACTGTTTGATTTCAGTATGGTCCATGTGACAATGCAATTCTTTTGACTTTTTGTGTTTGTATCATGATTCAGCAACTGAGCCACACAATTTCATCATATTTTTCTGTCTGCCTTTTCCTTAAAAGGAGCTTATATTCAATGACCCAGTTAGAATTACTCCATGTTTTATATTTTATGTTAGATCTCATTAGCTAATTTGAACATACTTTCCACTGAGAAAGAATGCCATGTTAGAAGATAACAAATCCTCCTGAATGTGTGTGCATGTGCATCTTTGTGATCTGAAAGAGAGATGATTGAGAGTGAGGGAGGTGGGGGGGGGGGTAGAGCAGATGGGGTGAAAGGACTGAGGGGATGAGCTCTTTGAAGTTGGGTGGTGTTTCCAGCAGGCCTGCGGGCAGGGCCAAGGGACGAGGGTGAGGGCGAGGCCTCAGGCTGCATCTGATGATGTGAGTGGGTGTTGGGACATTCTGGAGAGCCTGCCTGCCTGTTGGTCTGTTGGTCTGTCTCTTTGACGGTCTGTTGGTCTGGCTAGCTGGCCGGCTGGCTCAGAGGCAAACACTGTGGCTGCTCCCATGAGATGAAGGGAGCAGATGGTCAGAGGAAGGAAGATAGAGGAGGACAAGTGAGAAAGGTGGGCAAGGAGAGTGTTTTTTCCCTCCACTTTGACATGTGTCATCACCTAACACAGAAGCGTAAATTAGCCTTGTGGAAAGATAGTTTGACGTACACAGGTTTAGCCGTAGTTGTTTTTCATGTTCAAAAGAACATATTGAAAGAACCAAATGTATAAGTAAGGTTTCGCAAAGCTGTTAAAAAAGCATTTTTACCCCTGGTCATCATTGTGTACCTCCGTTAAATTGAAATTGAAATGTCCTTTTTCTGGTTTTCTGTGCTTGTCGATTGCTATTGCTTTATTGCTTTGTTTTGCACTGATACGGTGAAAGGGACAACCCCTTTTACACGCCTGGGCCTGTTAAAATAAACAACGAACAATAAGACCCCTCTGTCCTCCCCTCTGGCTTAAGTGCTGATTCCTTATCAACCATGGTAAACCACTGGACAATGACCTTTCCTTTCACTCTCTTAGTTGTGTTTGCTGAAGGTAAACAGAGTACTCACTGACTATTTTATTCTATTCAATAGAAATACATTTAAATAGTCCTCTTTTACCAATATCCGTTACAGACTGTTCAAATGGTACAACACATTGCAGTAATTTCAGATATACCGTGGGTAACATAGAAATCTGCAGTCTAAATTACACTCTTTAATGTTCAGCATGTGAGCCAGCATGTAAAATGTCCCTTTGAAACAATCTTGAAAGGGGTTTTAATGATTTACAATTCATTTGTAGATCTCAGTCAACCATTATGCAAAATAATGTTAATTCCATCTGAGGATATTAGCTGGAAGGCGAAACCTGTAAAACTCCTCTCGTCAGCCACCCCTTCTCTATGTCTCTCTCTCTCCCTCTTCATCTCTTTCTTTCTCTTTTCCTCTTTATCTCTCTCTCCCTCTTGCCCCCCTCTCTGACTTTATTACTGTATAAGGATCCTGTACAAGGAGTTCTAAGCCTTCAAACCAAGTGACCGTGTCCTTGAGAGGCTGATGACAAGTAGTACAAGGTCTTTTGTACTCCTAATAAGTTCCAGATAGAGAGCCTACTTTAGGCCAGAAATGATGCCATGGCTCCCATTTTCAACTGGAGAGAGGATGAAGCCGTCTTGTCTGAGTTTGTCACCCTTCTGTCCACCGTCGGATCTTTGTCCAATTACCTTAACCCTTAGCAAACAGCCTCAAAGTCACAGACATTTCTATTATTTACTGTCCTTGGTGATCAATGTTCAATGTTACACTGGTCCCCCTAAAACTGTTCTGAATCTGAATAGTTCATCACGATGTGGGCCTTTTCAGCTTTTATGTCTTGATACTCAATCACCAAAGTTACAGTCACTACAGTTAGCTAGACCAAACTGTGCTCTCATACAGTAAACTCTTAAATGTGAAACAGAAATCCGTTGATCTTGATTTCATTTGTCATCACTATTTCATCTTTTGTATGTCCCTCTGTTATCACCAAAAGGCCTGAGCATCACTGGGGAAGCTGTGAAAGAGCTCTTCAGTCCAAACAACAAAGCCCATATGTCTCAGATCCTTCAGAGACGAGTGTCTTTGAGGATGGGAACAAGCGAAGGTGTTTGAGTGCAATCAGGGCGATTCTCTTGTCTGTTGAGACCCTCTCTGCACACACGACAATTTGGAAGCTCTTTCTCTTGTGTGCCAGGCAGAGGAAGGGAGGAAGTGGGTGAGTGTGGGGGGGGGGGGAACAGAGGCCCCAGCTGTAGTCATTGTATGTCTGATTCAGAATGGGAGAAATACAATTACACTGGGAATTTATAGGATGTCCCCTCTTTCCATCATACACAGCTGGAGGACGTAGGGGAGGGGGAGAGGTGGAGGGATATTTGTCAAACTAATGTACAAAGGCAATATACTTGCTTCTAACCAAAATGTGCTTTTGCGTCTATTAGTGACATCCCATTTAAATGGAGGTTCGGTCATTGGCGAATCTGCCTGAGAAGCGAGGGTCTCTTTATTCCTCCTCAGTAGGCACTCACCAAGGTTTCTCTCCACAGGTGAAGAACGTCATTGACCAGGAAGGCTTTGGCCGCCAGAAACGAGGCTACCGGAACATCAATGATTTGGAAGTGAACATGAGCGACCCTCTGTTCTCCAAACAGTGGTATCTGGTAAGCGATCCATTCGGCAGCTACTCGGCTGCCAGCCTGATGGCTGACCTTTCACACCTGCCCACATCAGACCGCTATAATTACTCCGGAGCCCAGACACATTCACTAACGCTGCCCCCCTGAATTTATTCTCTCATTAGTCTAGCAAATATTGCCCACGCCACTTCCAAGGTACATCTATGTCAGAACCTCCACTTGTGGGCTGCCCCCCCCTCCCCCGCGCTGTTTACCTAGACCAGGGGTGTTCAATCCTGGTCCTCGAAAGCCCCTGTCCTTTCCCTGCTCCAGCACACATGATTCAAATGAATGGGTTGTTATCAAACTCTGTGGAAGCCGGGTAATAACCATTCATTTGAATCAGGTGTGCTGGAGCAGGGAAACATCTAAAACATGCAGGACAGGGGCTCTCGAGGACCAGGATTGAACACCCACCTCCACGCGCACACATCTTCATGCCACTGCGGGTTTGTGAGAAGTTTTTGAACCACAGCATCTGTTGATGGCTGGTTCTTGTTCCAGATAAACACTGGTCAGGCAGACGGGACCCCGGGGCTGGACCTGAACGTGGCAGAGGCCTGGGAGCTGGGCTACACCGGGAGGGGGGTCACTATAGCCATCATGGATGATGGTGAGCACACCTGACAGCTTTATCAAGATCCACCATTTTCTGTTGACTTTAAAGCTTTACTTACAAAGAAGAATGAGGACAAATGAGTTAGGGATTTAACTTTGCCCACTTATGGTCTAACGTTTAAATTATTTTAGGTTTGATATACTTATTGTAACTTATTCCTGTTTAAATAATCTTTCAGGAATTGACTATCTTCACCCGGATCTTGCTTCCAACTATGTAAGTACTTTATTTTACTTAATCTGCTAACTGACAATGCTTACCTCAAATTGACTATACTTAAGTGGAAAGAGCCAGACTTGAGGTGGGGCATTCTAAGCTTGTATATGTTTTTGTGTGGTGCCCATGACAGGTTTCTTCCAAGTCTCCTTCATGGCTGGCCAGTCTCCTTGTATCCTTGGAGGACGTGGAGACAGGCAGGCAGGAGGCCAGCCAAGCTGTTTAATGTTAATGTGCACTGCTCTTTGGCAGGGTGATCTGTCACAGGCACAGATAATTCCAGGGTAGCTTCTACTGCATAATGTGAAACGCCAACTCCAGAATACTGATAATAGAGCCTCAGAAAACAGGAGTTGTTGTTGTTAGCTGGAACGCTGGCAAAAAAGGAAAATCTAGGAAAAGGAAATCTATCAAGAAGCCATTCTAAATGTCCCACTGCTGTAAAATGCTATATACTATAAGGATCATACATATATTTTCAGTAGCATAAATACTCAGTGGATGACTGCTTGAACACCTGAAATGGCAACGTTTGTGTTGTTTGGGCGCTGTAGTGTGCTAGTAACCTGTAAGAGTTGTGACTGGTGTGTTGGTCTGAGTCAGTGACAAACAACAGGCTGGAGATATGGTAGCGATATGATACCTGCACCTTGCGGTTGCAGGTGTTTCTGTGCAGTACTCGCCCAATCAAATACATTGTGTGTGTGTGTGTCCCCGTGTCCAATAGACCTGTGTGTATGAACGGCGAAGCCACAACCACGTGGTGGGTGTAAACCTGCACTATTAGACGTTCACTAGTAAATACAGACATTCCACTTTCTCAGCTTTCTATCTTCTCAACTCTGTGCTCTCTCTATTCCAGCTGAAGGGCTGAAAAAGAGAATCTACTCAGAGTGAGAGATCAGATGGTCAATTGAGTCAATAATGAACAGTTTAACATTTTAACTAAGTAAACATTTGTGTACTATTTTGAAACCGATAAATATGAAATGGAATAAGATGCACAAATATATATATTTTTTCAGCCATCGGAAGCATATGGTTCTTTTTCACGTCGTGTTTAGAGGTCTGTTTGTGTGTGTGTGTGCATGTGTGTGTTTTTTGCCTGTGAACGGAAATGAATCTTCTCCCCAAAATAACCTCAGCGTCTCAGCCAGGGTGAAACAGCAGCAGGAGCATGTTCTTTTGGGCTGATGGATCCCGTTGTGAACACATCTTAAACTCAGTTCACCACAGTTCCTGCCTGTGTGTGTGTGTGTGTGTGTTTGCATGTGGGTCACTGTATTTCGGAATAATTGTTTATTCTCTGATCTGTTCACGCACTTCCAATGCTGCAGCACAGAGAACCCCCGCAAAGCGGTTAAACACTGACAACGCCATGCACTCTATCATTCAATTACAGATCGAGGAAAGATGAATGTTGTGTATGTGATCCCACTGTGCATACAGTGTGTGTGTATGTGTGGGTGTGTCCATCTGTGGGTGTGTATGTCTGTAGATGTATTTGTGTGTGTCTGTGGGGAGGGGGTGGCTGGGTGGGTGAGAGAGAGAGAGAGACAAAGAGGCTTAAAAAACTTGCTCATATTCACTTCCCTTTATAGACTACTGTGCTCCCTTCAATTCCAGATTTTTCTAGAATACAAACACAATCAGCTGCCATTGACTGCCTTGCATTAGTACGCATAAAATTGTGCGGTTTGCCTGGGTGTGGGTGTCTGTGTGGGCCTCGTTTCTGATGGGATTCCACAAAATAATAATACAGTAATACTGTAATAAAAAGAAAAACACTGAATTAGTTCTTGAATCAAGGAATCATTTACATTCAAAGTCCATTGACACTAAAAATCCGAATAAAACCATTTACGTAATTTAAATATTTGTTCCGCGTCGACAGCCATGAAACTATTAAGGAGGCTTTTCAGAGACATTTAAAAAATATAATAAATGGGACATTGTGAAAGGGAAGCAAGTGCTACAGTAATGTGTTTATTTTGTATGTCTATTTAACTGGTAAATGCTGTAGATAACCCTAGATACTACAATTGTCTAGAGACTTACACCTACCCCAAGGGCCATAGTAAATAAAAGGGCTTTCTGCTTATATCCATAACGTGAAACATGTCTCTCATACAATACATTTCTGACATAGGGTTTTCAAGAGGTCACACGGGAGTGCAGGGTAGAAGGAAGGAGAGCAGAGTGGGGAGAAGGAGAGGAGGGGTGAGGAGAGGAGAGGTGAAGGAGAGCAGAGAGAAGGAGAGAAGGGGTGAGGAGAGGAGAGGTGAAGGAGAGCAGAGCAGAGAAGAGGAGAGCCATCTGAAGTGTGTACAGGGACCTTTGTTTTGTTATTGGATTTTGAGCCTCAATATTGTTCTCCTCCTGAAATATTACTGCCCTTCCACACTCTGTGGGGAAGTAACCATGACAACATGTGGTGATGTCACACGGCGGTATGGTGCATTTCATACCGCGTATACCGTGTGTCTTTCTTGTATCTAAGTGGCATTAAGTGTGGCGCTTAGCATAGTGCGTGACGCAGATGGCGGCGCAAAGATACAAATGACGTCTATGTTTTTAACAAGGAGCTGTGCCTGTACAGTGTCTGTCTTACTCTCGGCACATCAAGTAACAGTACAAGTACAGTCTGGCTGAAGGAGTCCTTTGCACGTTAGCTGTAAATTACCTTACTGTAATACCAGAAACCTTCTGGGATTTGCACCATAAGCGACACATGATATATTAAGTCTCATGATTAGGAATAACCCAAGTGGTGCCCAAGGGCATGTAGGAAAGCCTCTGTGTGTGAGACATCTTCCTCATCAGGTCTTTTTTATTGTATCGATGGCTTCACCTCAATACAGCGGGGACTAACATCAAGAGCAGGCTGAAACAACCTGTATTACCATAGAGTGGAAACTTCTTGAAAGTCTGGGTAGACATGGACAACATTTGGGGCATTAGCATTGAAAGGCTTGTTTGTTGAGCGAACATCATTCAGATGACTCCTGTCTTTGTCATGTCTGGGCAGGGCCTATGGGTTCCTCTCATGAAAGAAACAAGTTCTTGTGTCACTGATTAGAAATTGGCCAATTTCGATACTATTATTCTCTCCGCTAGTGAGAGATGATGGAGGGAGAGTAAGCGAGAAGAGTATTTGGGTGCATTCAGGTGTCATTAGTTACTTTGCAACTGAGGTCCATCATTTCCCCACTAATTTCCTGGTTTAAATGTTGGATTCTGTGGCGCTAAGATAGAGAAAGAGGAAACCCAGAATCCACCTCTAAAGCTTGCACACACATGGCCCCTTTTTGTCACTGCCAGCCAGAGGGATTACAAAGGTATCATCCCCTCAAAATACACTTCATCATGCAGCATTGTGCCTCTCTGTGGTACTGCTCACACAGTTACTTGCTCCACATGGAGGTAATGACACAGCACGCCAGCAGGCACAGTTGCTTGGCATCTTTCAGACTCACGGTCCCTGACCGAGTCGAGCCTGGAGATGCCAGTCTAGCAGCCCGGCCTGTCTGCCCTTGAACCTGTCAAACTCCAACCTTCTGCAGTGATCTGATTGGTCCAGCTGTCTGCTGTGGGATCCCCCCCCCCCCCCCCCCCCCGAGACCCTGCCAGTGATATGATAGGTCCAGCTGTCTGCCCTTGGACCTCCCCCGGACTTTACCAATGATCTGGAGTGTCTAGCTGTCAGCCCTCGGACCTCCCACGGAACCTGCAAGTTGAATGTCACATCATGGCTTTGACCTCTCTGGGATGAGGGAGGAGGATTCAAAGCGACAAGCACGGTTACAGGAGAGAACGATATGAGGATTCCAATCAGTCAATTCGTGGCAAAGAAGAAGAAATGAATATGAAACCAAAATGTATATGTAGAGTTCTTGGAATTACAAATGAACCCAAATTAAGCAATTTCATTGCTCAGAGAGAGAGAGAGAAAAAGAAGGAGAGAAATAGAGAAGCAGAGAAAGAGAAAGAGAGAGAGTGTTGTAAAGTAATAGTTCTAATAACACTGACTGATGAGTGGATGTGTCGCTGCACTCCTACAGATGTCTGTGTGCGTGCTGGTGTGTTGGTGAGTATGTGTGTGCTGGTGTGTGTCTGTGTGTGTCTGTGTGCGCTCACACGCCCAGAGCAGGTCATTTGCTGATTATGCAGGCTAGATTGATGACTGTCTGACAGATGTGGCTCCTGCATCTGTTTTCTCCTGTTTTCCTGCAGTTAATTCCGCTCCTATTACTTGTGGCCACGTGGAATTAAATGGAGGGAGTAATTGGGGTGTCATTGTCTCAGTGTAGGCTCCCTGTTGTGGACATGTATTACTTCAGTATTACCTCAGAATTAACACTCTCGGGCAGGGGGAACAAGACATGCAGGGTGTGTATGTATGTATGTGTGCTTCTGTATACATGTGTACGAGTGCGTGTGTGTGTGTGTGTGTGTGTGTGTGAGAGTTTGTACTCTTGGTATTACACTCAAATTATGGATATGATACTTCAACCATTCTGTTCAGTAACTGAAAGCAAAGTCGAAGACTGCAAAATTGCAAACTACAGGAGTAGAAGTGTAGAGGTCCAATGATAGGAGGGCCTCCACAGAGGTAAGGGAAACAGACCAGGGGGGTATTCCAGAAAGCAGGTTATGCAACATAACCGGGTAAGTTAACCCACCATCTGATTCACAATGTTGCAGCAACCTACTGGAAATGTTGCTACAATGCTGGGTGTCAGCTGGGGAGTTAACTTACCCGGGTAAGTCACGTAACCTGCTTTCTGGAAAACCCCCCAGATCAAGCCAGTCGTGAGTAAACAATGCTCATGAACACAGCCCAGGCTTTTCTAGACAAGACTTGCTGTGATAAGGTCAATGCACCACTAACGCAGCTTCCCCTGTTCTCTGACAGTTTACATCTCTTCTCTTCTCTCTTTCTCCTCCCCTTTCCTCTCCTCTCTTACCAAGACTCTTCCTGTTTTGTCGTTACAGAACGCGGAGGCCAGCTATGACTTCAGCAGTAACGACCCATACCCTTACCCCCGCTACACGGACGACTGGTTTAACAGGTAGTGTGTGTGTTTTTTTTTGTTTTCTGTAGAGAGAGTAAGTGAGGTAGACATATAGATAAAAATAATGATCTGTTCTCTTGGCTGCTATAGGGTTTGGCCTAGTAGACCTACTAGGTCTCCTAGTATTCATATTGATTTTCCCCGACATTCTATCCATCATGGAATGTATATGTGGCTCCTACTGCCATAACAACATTGCTGCCATATAAAAACAATTCTCCTCGCAACGCTGTTATATCCTTTAGTCACAGAGTGGAACTGACAGAATTGGATGATGAAGATCTCATTACAGCTTGACCACAGTTGCAGATAGCTCACGTTTCCATCCTGCAGCCACAGTTGTGGAGATGTAAATCTGCCCTGGCCTGCAGGACACTTAGAAACACAGAGGTTCAGATTGTCATCGTTCCTTTCTCTCGCCATCTCCCTTCCCCTCCTGGTCGAGACGCTCGCGAATCAGATGTTTGGTCCGATAGTAGCTTATCTCTCTCCCATCGCCGTCGAACACTGCATGATCCACTGCTGCCTTGCCACTCTGCCAGGGCACCTCAAGGACACCGCAATTAAACGAGAAAAAAGGACCTTCCTCCTCTTTTGTGTCTCCTTTGTGTCCTCTTTCCTCCTCTTGTGTCCTCTCTCCTCCTCTTGTGTCCTCTCTCGTCCTTTTGTGTCCTCTCTCGTCCTCTTGTGTCCTCTCTCCTCCTCTTGTGTCCTCTCTCGTCCTCTTGTGTCCTCTCTCTTTCACTCTTCCTAAGTGTTCAGGCAGTGTGTGTGAGCTAGCGGAACAGGGAAAATTAGTGTTTGTTTGGGTGCGTCTGTGTGTGTGGACTGTATATGCGTGTGTATATGTGTGTGTTTGTGTATGCATGCGTTTGTACATGTGCATGTGTGTGTGTGTGTGTGTATTTGTGTGTGTGTGTTAGTTTGTTAGCGTCGCCTCTGCTGTCTAAGCACGCACGGATGGCTAATCAGCTGGTTGTTTATAAATAGCTGCCTGTCTGTGGCAATGCATGCTGGGATGGCTCACAGAAAGGCTGGGAGGAGCGTACATTATATCCTGTGTATAGGCAAGACATACAAACACAAACACACAACCTTTCTTGCTGTCATGTACACTGTATATGTACTATAATCTACAAATACTTACCAAATATAATCACATCCAACTAAACCATTTGTTTTTAGTCCAAATAGGGGATTTAATCATTTGCGTGTTAACTAGATGAATGTGCCAGGGGCTCAGCATGCTCCTTAAGCTAATGTTATCCAGATGTCAAAATGATGGATTTGCTAACGCTAATCTCCATTGATTTCGGACCAAAATGTCATGCCTGTCTTGTAACCGGAGATTTCCCCCTCAAAGGCAGACGTTGGATGATTTATGCCGAGAACACAAAGATAGGGTCCCTAATCAAGAAGATACAAATAGAACATGTTCCATGTCCTCTATACATTCTAATGGTCCCTATTGGTCCATGTTAATGTGTGTTTGTGTCTATGTGTCTGTCCAGCCATGGGACCAGGTGTGCAGGGGAGGTATCCGCTGCAGCCAATAACAATATCTGTGGAGTTGGAGTGGCCTACAACTCCAGGGTGGCAGGTATGTGTGTATGCGAACTCCTTATTGGTTGGGGCAGCAGTGTGACAGAGTAAAGACAAGCTATTGTTCCCTCACTACAGTAGAATCCTAAATAGGCTGTTTAGTATTTTTTTTATGTACTGTGGAATCCAATTAGTATAATTGTTATGTTCGGAACCCTAAATATTTTTTTTACGTACCATTTATAGCTCTAAATTATAATTTTCTGTTGGAACCTTTTTGTTGGAACTTTTAAGGGTAATTTAAATGTAATGTTTGAACCCTAAATGTGTTTTTACATGAACTGTTTAGAAAACTAAATGTTTTTTAAAATGTAAGGGTTAGAACCTTAAATAGTTCTGATCTCAAAAGGCCTGTGTGCAGAACCTTCTTTCAAGATGCTTCTTACATTTTTTATGTTTAACTTCAATGTCATACTTCCACTATTTATAGATTTTTCTGAAAGGATATGGCTCTGGAATCAGTGAAGAAGAAAATAACCATTGTAGCAATCTAACTTTGTTTCTGTTTGCTAGAAATGTTATTTTACCACTGTCAATATCTTACCTATAAACATTTGTTCATGAGTTCAAAGACCACACCAACAATAGAATATGTTTAGACATTTTACTGGAGAGATGAGTGACAGGCTGATAGCAAATCTGATGCAAGATGAGGGTGCTGGTTGCAAAGCCAAGCCGTTTGCCTCCTGTGGACACATGAATCAGAGGTGTACATATTATTTGAGGGGATTAGTGAATGGGGAGGAGTTGGTGCTGTCTTCTCCCAAACCTCAGTTATTTTTTACTCCATTAATTTTTGTGAAGAGAGATCCATCCTAATACATACTATATATACTGTGTATATATTATGTAAACACAGAAGAGTTTATTTTTCTCCTCTCCTCCTCCAGGAATTCGGATGCTGGATCAGCCCTTCATGACGGACATTATCGAGGCGTCTTCCATTAGTCACATGCCCAAGACATTGACATCTACAGTGCCAGCTGGGGCCCCACTGATGACGGCAAGACCGTGGACGGGCCCCGAGAGCTTACCCTCCAGGCCATGGCTGATGGGGTTAATAAGGTAGAGAGCTAGTCACCATTGGAAACACCACACATGCACACACACACACACACACAAACACACACACTGAGTTAGCATGCTGATCGTGTCAGTGCCAATTACCAGCTTGAGTAATCATAGCGCCCCATGCGGGGGAGGTGGTGTGTGGTCCAGGATGACCCTGTCTTAGGCGGGGCTGCCGAACAGCTCCAAATGTGCCGTCATCCCTGAAGATAATAACGCAGCTGATCAAGCCCTGTTCCACTCAGGCCCACACTGCTAAGGATCACTTATATAAGATGTTGCATTGGCTATGAATGCTGTACATTTTACAGGAAAAAAAGTACTTCTTTCCTACAACAGAAAAAGATTATTCAATTAGAGGATTTTCCATAAAGTAGCGACGTATGTTTTCTTACCAGTCGAGAAACACTTGTCGCTTCACCCTGCTCCAATCACTTCAGTCTAAATGAGACACTTAGTTGCATCTTGAGCGTGGCGGCTTGGTTTTGCAAATTGCCATGGATAATGGAAATAAATCACAGGGAATGTTCCGGGAGTGTGGCGTGTCTGTGAGTGTTGGGGCCTAAGCAGGGCCTGAGGTGATGCCAGTGTTTCACAGAGAGAGAGAGAGAGAGAGAGAGAGAGAGAGAGAGAGAGAGAGAGAGAGAGAGAGAGAGAGAGAGAGAGAGAGAGAGAGAGAGAGAGGAGAGAGAGAGAGAGAGAGAGAGAGAGAGAGAGAGAGAGAGAGAGAGAGAGAGAGCAAAATAGAGAGAGCTGGGGGAGAGATAAAAACAGAGAGCGAAGGGATGGAGAGAGAGAAACGCAGAAAGGAAGAAACGAGGCGACAAAGAGAGATGGAGACGGAGCGGGCGGAAGTAAACATGGGACGCCCTCGGGTCAATCCGAAGCTTCAACGTCGGAAGCCTCCATGTTTCATGTCGCCTCATTAGTCCTCACCAGGCAGTATAGTGGTCCGAGGATGCTGTTTATTCTCTGCTGATTCAAGAGGGTGGAGCCGTTTGGATGGCCAGTTCCTCATAACTGCAAACACAGCATCAGAATTCCTATAGTGTGATGAGAGGACAAGCCCAACTTGACCTCTAACCCCCCCTCTACCTTCACTGTGTGTCACATATATAGATATCAGGATGCCCTGGGACATACCTCAAGCTACTTTCTTTTGCGTTGTAGGGACGTGGAGGAAAAGGCAGTATCTATGTATGGGCCTCAGGAGACGGCGGTAGCTATGACGACTGTAACTGCGACGGTTACGCCTCCAGCATGTGGACAATCTCAATCAACTCAGCCATCAACGATGGGCGCACGGCCCTCTATGATGAGAGCTGCTCCTCCACGCTAGCATCCACCTTCAGCAATGGACGCAAGCGGAACCCAGAGGCTGGGGTGGTAAGTGTGTATGTGTGTGTGGGGATGGGTGGTTGGGTGGGTGGATGGTGTGTTAAATGGTTGCTGGTGTGTGGGATTAATATTGATTTATCTGGGAACTTCTGTTTGTAGTTGTTTTTCTTCTTTTTTGTTGTTGCTTTGTTTGTTCCATGCAGTGTTTCACGAATACTGTTCCATTCACTTTCATTTGACCAAAGGCCACAAAAATGGTTTGTCCATTCAATCTACCGGACATTCATATGTTCCCCACCTCATTTAGGAAGACTAGACAGAACCTGGCACGAGGAGGGTGAAGGAGACGGGAGAGGTTGTAGCCTTGTAATTGCTGGGCAGCGTTTGAAATGTCAAGGAGATGTTTGGGGAGAGGAGGGCTCCAGTGTTCAGTTACGCCACGTCTGTCTCCTGTGACTAAGTTGATCAGTGCTTTTCTAAAATGCCAGCTTTTCCCTCAGGCACTCAGACAGACAGCTCACTGACCCACCCCTTGACGGTCCTGCTATTCATTTAGGGTCCTCACATGTTCTGCTTTCACTGAGAGGGATGATGAAAAGAAGGGAGAGAGGCCAATTTTTTTTACAAAGAAAAATCTATAAATGTTTGCAGTTGTCATGTGGCATGTAGAGTTAGTGCTGTGAGAGATACGGCATTCACTTGAAAGCTGTCACTTGGACAGACACCAGCAGGACACAACAGTCTGCCTGGCGCTTATTTCAGCCTTCATCTTGGGAATTGCAGCATGCCACGGATGAGGCAATGCCTGGAAAAATGTGTGAATCACTAGGGTGTGCTATAGATAAATATCATTGTTCATAAAAGGGGAAAGACTTGTGAAGTATGTCAGGAAATCCTCTTTGCTTTCGAGGAACTAACGTCTGGCTTTGACAGCCAACCTAACCGCCAAGGTCGGAAAAGACAGAAATCTGTTCATGTTGTCAGAGCTCAGAGTATTGAGGAGCAGATAGTTTTGGTTCTCTCAGCCTAGTTACCCAGATCAGATGTGGATCCTCCCCTGGTTCTCCATCACACTGAGAATATTGAATTCTTGATCATCACTAATTAACGGCATATTACCAACCACATATTTACCTTATTCGCCACTGTTTACAATCTTAACATCTCCTCTGCTTTATATTCCTCCTACATTTGTGGCTATTGTTGTTGTTGTTCATTGTTATGGTTGCTGACTGCCATATTTGTTTTCCTGGATTGTGTTTTGGTAGGCCACCACAGACCTGTATGGCAATTGTACCCTGCGGCACTCTGGGACCTCAGCGGCTGCACCTGAGGCTGCTGGTGTGTTTGCCCTGGCGTTGGAGGCTAAGTATGTTCCCTCCACTACTTCGACTCATCAACCATGTTCTTCTCAGTACTGTACAGAGTTCACCTCCGAGAGGAGTTCAGTTAGTGTTTCCAAGTTTCCGCTGTTTTTTTTTTCAGAGTTTTAGTGTGTTGAGCAGTCTAGTGTCTCTGAACATATCTCTTTTGACTCACACTTCAGCTCACACTTAGGAAATGCACCTCTCACTTAGAGATGTGTGTTATATTAGTGCCCAGGGTTTGCTGGTCCAACCCTCTGAAGTGCTCACATAGTTAACAGTACATACCCCATCTTCTCTATCTCCTTTCATCTCCACATAGCACACACACACACACACACACACACTCTCTCTCTCTCTCTCTCTTCTCTCTCTCTCTCTCTCTCTCTCTCTCTCTCTCTCTCTCTCTCTCTCTCTCCTCTCTCCTCTCTCTCTCTCTCTCTCTCTCTGTCGCAGAGATTTTCTCCCAATTATTTCTCTTCATTTCTGTGATCTTCAGAGAGCCACTTCATATCTCTGCTCTTTACAGAAATCTGTTATTTCCCCAAACTGCCATTAGGGCTGCTCACTCACGCAAAATACCAAACTCTGTTTGTTGTCTCGCCCACTCATTACAAACTCTTTGTTTTCCTGCCAGAGACACAAAGTTGTCTTGGCATGTTTCATGGCTCTTTAAAGCTCATTGCATGGCTGCAACACAATGTTTATACGGTTAGATGGAGACTCAGAGGGCATGTTAGAGTTTTATTAATTAATCTTTGGCCCGTGTACTTTGAGACAGTTAGGCAGTGTGAGCTGAACGATGTGTAAAGTGCATGGGTGTTCCCCTGAAGACCTACTGCATGTGTCTGTTATACTCACAAACTCCTCCCATTGTGGCCATCGCTGATTGATGTGAAGGATGAAAAAACATTATTATTTCTACAACAAAGATTGGCTGCGTGGTAGCAGTGACTCGAATGGAATTACACATTTTGAAACATGAATTGACCGTTGATGTAAATAATATTCAGTTTAGTTTAATCCTCACCGGCTACAAAATGCAGAACACAGGCCATTCAATGAACACCCTTTCTCAAATGAATAACCTTTTTTACTCTGGGTTAGTATTGTTCTGCTCCCCAAGGAAATCAAATGAAATTATCCTCTCTCAGATGCCCTTTTGTCAACAGAGGTGTTGGTCAGATTGTTCGGGTGCTATTAGTAACCAACACCAGTTAACAGTGAGCAAAGACACTCTATTTGTCTAAGACACAACAATGATGTTGCTGTCAGTAGGAACGGACATTAGGCCTTCCTAAAGGGTAAATAGCTGGTGTGTTGTTAGAGGCACCCGGGAACCCTTTTTACTGACCAAAGACACTTGAACTGTGTGTGGTGACAGAACTGTGTGAGTCACAGCAGAACAAAGCTGTCATTACACACAGGCTAGATAAGGCAGCCCCAGCCAGCTGTCTACCCACCCACATACACACACACACGCACGCACACACACTTTTAGCTTCAGACATCTGAGACTTTTTATCATTACATGGTATCGACAGATCAGGCCGGCCTCCCGTTATCTGCTTTTGCACCAGAGCCTATTCTCTGCTGTGGTACAGATCTTTTTATTTTCCCAGGCTGTGTTTAGTCTAACAGGGATGTTCCCTTGCTAGCCAGATTCTCTTTTCCAATTGTATTGGCTGAAGCTTGCCAAGATGTGGGAAACAAACAACTGAACACTTGTAGTGCACCAGTATCAGTTAGTTTGCTCCTCTCATCCTCTCCTTTCCCTCTGTTCCTCCTCCATCTCTCTCTCTCTCTCTCTCTCTCTCTCTCTCTCTCTCTCTCTCTCTCTCTCCCTCTCTCCCTCTCTCCCTCTCTCCCTCTCTCCCTCTCTCCCTCTCTCTCTCTCTCTCTCTCTCTCCCCCCCCCCCAGCCCTGACCTGACGTGGAGGGACATGCAGCACCTGTCTGTGCTGACCTCCAAGAGGAACCAGCTACATGATGAGGTGCACCAGTGGAGGAGGAACGGCGTGGGCCTCGAGTTCAACCACCTGTTTGGGTACGGCGTGCTGGATGCCGGCGGCATGGTGAAGATGGCCAAGGAAGTGGAAGACTGTCCCCGAACGCTTTCACTGTGTGGCCGGATCGATCCAGGAGACCCAGTGAGTTGGACCGATGGCCATGATGAAAAGGATGATGAGAATAATGATGATGATGACAATGGAGGAGGTGGTGGTGGAGGATAGTAGGCAACAACGAGGGCTGTGATGAGGAGGATGAGAATGGTCGTTTTATTGGTAATTCTTGTGCAATTCACCAGGCTCACCCCATCAAACACAAGTGCTACCACTCTGTGGCCTCTTATCAAAAGCGCTGGAAGCTCCCAGCGCCAGCAGAACAGGCCTCTGGGTACTGCAGTTCTCTGATTACAGTCCAGCCATCTGGTCTGTGTTAGGTAGAGAGGGGGGGCATCTCAGCTTTGTCTCCCTCTCTCCCTCAGTCCACCACCATCCTGACTCTAGTCCTCCTTGCCTCCCATTTACCCACTACATCTATATGTGTGCCTGTCTGTCTGCCCTTGGTTCTTCAGGTCCTTGTCTCCTCTTGTGTGTCTGCATGAGCCTCATCCTCTATCACACGCTATAATTAGACCACCTCGCATCGTCCCCCATAGCGCGCCTTGGCAACACTGTCAATTAGATAGACTGACAGGTGTGGAGGCATTCTCTGTGTGTAAGTGTGTGAGAGACAGAGAAAGAAGAGAGAGAGAGAGTGGCCTGCGAGTGTAACAGAATGCCATATCTTCTATGTTTGGCTCTAATCAGTGGTCTACAGTGGTGGACACTTCAAAAACACAGAAGAATGGCAATTAGCCCATGCCAGAAAGACCAAGAAGAAATGGAGATAGTATGTGTGTGTGTTTGTGTGACATAGTGATAAGGACCTGTATATTAGCAATCCTAACAAATGCCTTTATAAAGCCAGGGTACAACTAGCTGGGGGTAAGGTGGCATAGAGCTCCACAGAAACCCTGGGAACAATACCACCTACAGCGGCAACATTCATTTGACGGGAAATGCTTTCCCCTCGATCACCAGGGACACCTGCGGTAGACACACACAGGAAGCAGACCTCCCTCAACAGCTCCCATCCTTAGTCACATTACATTTACATTTAGTAATTTAGCAGACGCTTTTATCCAGAGCGACTTACAGTAAGTACAGGGACATTCCCCCGAGGCAAGTAGGGTGAAGTGCCTTGCCCAAGGACACAATAATTGGCACGGCCGGGAATCGAACCGGCAACCTTCTGATTTACAGCCCCTGATTCCCTAACCGCTCAGCCATCTGACTCCCTTAAGATCCGCGCATGTCTTTCTAGCTTCCGCGACGTATGAGTTCAGTTTTAGGCCGAGAGCACAACAGCAGGACAGCCTGAAGGGGGTTGCTGACATACAGTAACTCCAGCAGGTTATTTGGAACTGTCAGGTCTCTGGTCTTCCCAGCTCCACGGGACATCAGTCCCCATCAGGACTGAAGGGTAATTACAACACGGAATCACAACAGCTTTTTCCTGCATGAGAACTACACACACACGGGGAAAAAAACGTGCAGGCACACAAACGGATGTACACACACAGATGCGGGCATCCACACACTCACGTACTCGTGCACACACACACACCCCCTATGGCTGGACATCAATCATATAGGGGCTGCTGGGTTGTGTTTGGGGCCGGCCAGCTGGGTCAGAACTTCTCATTATCAGCCGTGAGCTCTGGGGGTTTAATCTCTCCTCTCAGACGTATCTGTCCTCTCACTGTTCTATGACTGAAGCCTGTAATTATTCATCGCATATTATCTGATGGGATCTCTCCACCTGGTGCTTGGGAAAATCAGTTGGGAGGAACTAATTGATTTTGGCACACATTCATATGCAGTCCCTTACACTCCTACTCACACGTGGATGATTCATACCAATGTGGAAGTACACACACACACACACATGCACACACACACGCGCGCACACACACACACAGACATACAAACAAACAAACACGCAGACACACACATACACACACACCCACACAGACTGACACTAGCCCAAGTGGCTGTGCAGAATGACAACATGCGACGGCTCTTACTGGATGTGTCGCCAGCTGATAGTCCACTGGGTGATGGGGGTCGCAGATGAATTTCGCAGGTTTCCCTCATTAACCTACCAGCCGGCTTCCTCAGATCAGATGCCTTCTGGGTTATCGCTCCACAGGAAGTGGTTAAGTCATCTGCAACCTCCGACTCATCCCACGCGTTAGATTACTGTTAGACTATGTCAAAAATCTGCTCCATTTATTATTGTCGATCTCTGACTTGATCTAATTGATGGAGCTACCTTTCAGTAGTTCTGAACGTTCTGTTTTTTCTGTACTGTTTGTCCAAGTTCCTAACTCAACGCCTGTGGACTTCTCTGAAACTCCTCCACAGAGTATTTATCGTTGTGCCATGAATTGCAATGAGCTGCTAAAATCAAGCCTAAATGCCTCGCCGTAAAAACCCTGCTTCCTCCCCACCTCTCTTCTCCAGCTCGGTACAGTACACAGCTCATCTCCACTGCACATTCTCCTTCATTCTCTCTCTCCCTCTCTTACCCCATCACATGGTCTCTCCCTCCATCTCCCTCTGTTATCTGATGGGGCAGTTATAATACAGAGATGTGGCCTCTGCCTCAAATAATGCCATTAGGTCCACTTATGGTACAGCTGTCCATCCGGCCTCTCTCTCTCCTCTCTCTCTCTCTCTCTCTCTCTCTCTCTCTCTCTCTCTCTCTCTTCTCTCTCTCTCTCTCTCTCTCTCTCTCTCTCTCTCTCTCTCGCTCTAGATATCTCTATCTAGATATCTCTATCTCTCTCTCTCCACCAGCCTCTTCAGAACAAGGCAATTTCTTCCTTCTACTCTTTCATGCATTTTCAATGTAGGGACATCTCTGGTGGTCCAATATGAGTGTTGTTGCAAGGTCCTGGACACCTGGTAGGGCAAAGCAATTTTGTGTCATAAGGGTGGGTTGGGTAATTTGTTTGTGCTTTTGTGTGCCTCATTTGCATTTATATGACACATACTGTTCATGATTTGGCCTACATGTCATAGCCTCCACTCCCTTTTAGACTTGAATTTGTGTTTCTATGAGCCATATGTTTGTAAATTGGAGTGCATCCATATTCCTATGCTCGATGGGCACTCTGCCCCCGGCTACCCTCCAGGCCTGTCTATGGAGAGTCACCC